>NW_003314397.1:2033-63192 GCF_000143415.4 Selaginella moellendorffii | reverse complement strand
CGAGATGTAGAGCACCGATCCAGGCTCCTGCTCATCCATCCAGCCAAGGCAATCCTCGTTCTCCGGGCGAAGCACCACATTCTTCCTGGAATCGTCGAGCAAGAACAGTGGCCCCGCGGGGATGAATCGAGGCCCGAGCTCCCTGGCCATGAAATCGAAGGTGGGCGCCTCGAGGTCGTAGAAGGAATTGACGAGGACCCATCGCGCGCGCTTCACGACGGGGGAGCGCTTGATGCAAATCTCCTTCCACACCTCGTTGCCCTGCATGTAATCGGGCACATCGGCCAGGCGGAGCGGCTTGACTCCTCGGACGTAGTCGATGATCACGGAATTGACCTCCTCCGGGGAAGCTCTCCCTGCGCACGAATCGGGGAAGAACAGGCAAAATTTGAATAAGGGAAGGAGGAAAAGAACTAATGTTCATGGTAAATTCAAAGATTCGTACCTCTGCTAGGAAATATGTGATCCTTCTCCAGAAGCTCTGGAATGTGGTACTCCAAGCTCGTCCATGCCGCGGTTCCTGACCAAAGAATGATCCTGGGGATGCCAAACACATCCGCCACATCCTGGCTCCAATCGCAGAAGTAATCCGAGATGATGCAGTTGACCGGATCACCCTCCTCCCCGAGCTTGCGGATCAAATCCTCGAGGCCGCCTGGGAGCTCTCGCGCGGATGCCGTGAACCATTCCGCCAGATTTCTCTGCGCGTGGGCATCGGCTCCTAGCGGGAGCTGCCACGAGTATGGGATGGAATGGAGGCGCAGATCTTCCAGCCCCGCCGGCGCCACCCAGTGCTTGACGAACTCGTCGTGGAGGCTGTCCACATTGACCAAGGAGATCGTGAAGCTTGGATCTCGAGCGATGAGCTTGCAGAGATGGATCATTGGGGACATATGGCCTTGCTCGGGCAGGGGAACGACCACGACATGGATCTTGCTACTGGGGGAGGAAGAATCGCTAGAACTTCGCAAGGATCTCATGATTTCTTAGGTCTCTTCCCACTCTGAGAATTGATCCATGCGGATCTTATAACCATAGAACCATCACTTTATCCACGAGAATCTTGTCCAGCCAGTTGGTTGTTTTCCATTTGATCGTACACATCGACCAGCTTTTGCAGAAGTTGTGTTTATTCGGGCAAGTGTGACTTTTCATTGTTCCAGTCATAGCTTTGAGATCTTCCAGCCATCCCTGGAGGCCACGAAACGACTTCCTATTCTCTTTGTCCATAGCTTTCCTCGCAAGGATCTTCAAGTTCTCCACTCTCTTCTTCATCTTCTTCCCCTCCTCGCTATCCATCACCTTTTTTATGCCGGCCTCAATCTCTCCTCGCTCGATCAATCCCTGCACCAGTCTTGGAGAATCTAACCCCGATCTTCCAGTCCTCCACTATGAACTTACAGTTGGTGCTTTGCTCGCCCCCGTAAGGCCACCCCAGCATTGGAATGCCATTAGCGATGCTCTCCTGGACGGAATTCCATCCGCAGTGCGTGAGAAACGCTCCCATGGAGGGATGGGCGAGAACTCTCAGCTGTGGCGCCCAGGAAACGATGAATCCCTGGTTCTTGGTCCTCTCGCAAAACCCATTGTAAGATTCGTTCGAGTGACCACCCACCACCAGCTCAGGTCGAATCACCCACAAGAATGGCTTCTTCGATGCCTCGAGAGCTCCCGCGAGCTCCTCGAATTGCTCCACGCTCAGCACCGCGACGCTGCCAAACGAGATGTAGAGCACCGATCCAGGCTCCTGCTCATCCATCCAGCCAAGGCAATCCTCGTTCTCGGGGCGAAGCACCACATTCTTCCTGGAATCGTCGAGCAAAAACTGTGGCCCCGCGGGGATAAATCTAGGTCCGAGCTCGCTGGCCATGAAATCGAAGGTGGGCGCCTCGAGGTCGTAGAAGGAATTGACGAGGACCCATCGCGCGCGCTTCACGACGGGGGAGCGTTTGATGCAAATCTCCTTCCACACCTTCTCGCCCTGCATGTAATCGGGCACATCGGCCAGGCGGAGGGGCTTCACTCCTCGGACGTAGTCAATGATGACGGAGAAGGCACTCACCTCCTGGAACACAATGCGTATGCGCAGCACGGTGAGCTCCAGGGCCTGGTCCAAGTGTTTGGAGGAATGCGGAAAAGGAACGTTCTTTCTTGGACGGCCTTCGTGGCTCTATTTGCGGAAAAAGGACGTCTTTCTTCCTCGAGAAAGCTTCTGGAAAAGGTGCTCAACTGGGAAGCTTTCTGCTGGAACGTCGTCATCTCCTCGAGCATTCGCCACGGGAGCATGGACGAGGCGATCGGTATGTTTCATTCCATGCTTCACAGGACCTGGAATGGAATGGTGCAGGCTTATGGCGAGATTGCGGGGATAGAACTCTCGCAGTCCCCGTCTCGGAAGATGCCGCCGTGGAACCTCTTCTCGTGGAATACCATTGTCACGGCCTATGGGGCAAATGGGCGCGTGGAGGACGCGAAACGAATGTTTGACGCTGTTCCTGTGGAGAACACAGTCTCGTGGGACTCCACTCCCCAAGCTTACTTTCTCGGTGGTCAAGCCGAGCCACATTGACCAAGGAGATCGTGAAGCTTGGATCTCGAGCGATGAGCTTGCAGAGATGGATCATTGGGGACATATGGCCTTGCGCGGGCAGGGGAACGACCACGACATGGATCTTGCTACTGGGGGAGGAAGAATCGCTAGAACTTTGCAAGGATCTCATGATTTCTTAGGTCTCTTCCCACTCTGAGAATTGATCCATGCGGATCTTATAACCATAGAACCATCACTTTATCCACGAGAATCTTGTCCAGCCAGTTGGTTGTTTTCCATTTGATCGTACACATCGACCAGCTTTTGCAGAAGTTGTGTTTATTATGAAACCTTTAAATGCCTTTCCCGGGCAAGTGCGACTTTTCACTGTTCCAGTTGTCCTCTTAAGCTTTAGTTTAGCATCTATAAAGCTTTCTTTCAATCATCTATTTTAAATTGTTTCTTTATGTTTTTCAAGTTAGTTCTAACGACGTAACACTGCTCGTTTGGATCTAGTCAAGTAAAACGCTTGCTCGTCCAAAATACCCAACTCTGGCAAATTATATGAGAGGGCCAAATCCCTAAAACTAGGGTTGTTGGGAGGAGCAATGCCGCCATCGCCATCGCGGTAAGTCTCCTCTCTCTCGATCGAATGCCGGTCTTCCGGCCATCGCCGATCCTAGCGACGCAGCGCCTGTCACAGCTCGCGCCGCTCAAATGGTTCAAGGCGCCGTCCCGGACAGCCGACAAGCCCGTGTACGTGACCAAGCGGCTGCTCGAGGGGGAGAAGGCGCGGGATACCTATGGAAGAATGCGCCAGTGTGGGATCCGGCCGTGCGTGCCAGTGATCGTGCTCGCGATCAAGGCTTGCAGCGAGAGATGGGATCTCATGAGCCTCCACAGCGATCTCGTCGCCACCAAAAACGATCGAGACGTGTCGGTGGCCAACACTCTGATCGACAGCTACGCGCACTTTGGCCTCGTCGCGGATGCTCGCAAGGTCTTCGATGGGATCCAGTGCCGCGACGCCATCTCGTGGAACACCATGATCAAAGGTTACGTCCAGAACGGCGATGGCAAGGGAGCTCTCGAGCTCTTCTCGCGGATCCAGGAAGATGGTCTTCTCCCAAACGCGAGAACTTATCTGGCAGCTCTCCAGGCCTGCTCCATGGTCGCAGCTCGAGAGAAAGGGACAGTGGTCGAAGGTGGCAGGCTTGTCAAGGTGGCTACTTTGGAAAGAGGAGCAGCGATCCATGCCGAGATCGTCAAGAACCAGTACTCCGGGGACGTGTTCGTCTCCAGCGGTCTCGTGGATATGTACTCCAAGTGTGGAAGCCTGGAGAATGCCAAGCTCGTCTTCGACAAAATGGAGTTCCACGACGTGGTTTCCTGGACTGCGATCATCATGGGCCACTGTAACTGCGGCGAGGCCGAGCTCGCTCTCGCCTTGTTCTCGCGGATGAAGGAGGAAGGCTTCATTCCCGATGGCACAACTTTCGTGGCGGTTCTCAAGGCTTGCGCGAGCTTGGCAGTGAAGGAGACGAGTGGAAGTCATGGAGAAGTGGCTCTGGCGAGCCTGGAGAAAGGGAGAGCGCTCCACACCGAGCTCAAGAAGCTGGGGATCAAGTCGGACATGGTCTTGGAGAGCTCGCTCGTGGATATGTACGTCAAATGTGGGAGCTTGGAAGATGCAAGGCTGGTGTTTGAGAGGATGCATCGTCGCGACGCACTCGCGTGGACGAGTATGATATCCGGAACTGCTCAAGCTGGGAATGGCGAGCTCGCTCTCCAGATGTTTGCTCGCATGCAAGAGGAAGGGATCAGGCCAGACGCTCCAGCTTTCGTCGCCGCTCTTGGTGCTTGCAGTAGCCTCGCGGCGAGAGAAGGCAAGCGTGTGGAAGGGAAGTTCAAGAAGAGCCTCGTCTTGCAGAAAGGTACGGCAATTCACTCTAAGCTCGCAAAGATAGTGAAGCTCCCGAATGCTTTTGTGGAGAATGCTCTCGTGGATATGTACGCGAAGTGTGGCAACATCCAGCGAGCTCGGGAAGTGTTTGACGCGATGCTGGAGCGAGATCTAGTCTCCTGGAACTCCATGATACTGGGACTTGCACAAAACGACGAGTGTGAACCGGCTCTCAAGTACTTCTCGGTCATGCAGCACGAAGGCTTCAAGCCAGGCACCAGGACGATTGTCGGGGTGTTCAAAGCCTGTGCGGCGATGGTGGCTTTGGAAACCGGTCGAAAGTTTCACGTCGAGGCTCGCATCTCCGGACTTGACAATGATCCCACGGTGGCATCCTCGATCGTGGACTTCTACGCCAAGTGCGGTAGTATGAGCGATGCACAAGAGGTGTTTGATTCGCTGGAGGCGAGGGACTTGGTAACTTGGAACGCCTTGATCGCGGGATACAGCTGCTGCGGAGACAATGAACGAGTCCTGGAACTTTTGGTCAGCGCAGAGAAAGAAGTTGGCTCAGTGAACGGCGTCACTCTCCTCTGTGTTCTCGCGTCCTACAGCCATGCTGGCCTGGTGGAGGAAGGCAAGAGCTTCTTTGAGACAATGAACTCTAGATATGGTGTCCAACCCGGCGTGGAGCACTGCACCAGCATGGTGGATCTTCTGAGCCGAGCGAATCGTCTGGAAGAGGCAGCGAGCATGGCCAAGAGAATCTCTCGCGATTCAAGCAAAGTCGCGTGGATTACAGTGCTGGGGGCTTGTTTCAAGTGGAAGAACGTAGAAGTTGGCAAGCTTGCGTTTGACTCGGTACCGAAGGAGGATGGCGATCCATCGCCTTTCGTGCTCATGTCGAATATCTACGCCGGGGCTGGGATGTGGGAGCAGCGAGCAGCAGTCCGAAAGGCGATGGCGACGAAGTCTTTGAGCCGAGCACAGGGACAGAGCTCGTCATGGGTCGATGCCGCTGGAACAGTTCACAGATTTTCTTCGGAGAAAGAGAAGAAGATGGAGCATCCTCAAATGGAAGAGATCGTCGCGAAGTTGAGCCTTTTCCTGGGTGACAAGACGAGGAACGATGATCAAGTTTGCGAGCAGAGCGAGAGATTTGCTGCTGGTTGTGCTCTGGTAAACACAGCGGCTGGAACAGACATCCGGATCTCCAAGAGTGGAAGAGTTTGCGGCGATTGTCACGACGTTTTAGCCGCCATCTCCAGACAAGGGGGAGGAGGCCGTTTGGTCGTCTGCAAGGACATAAGTTGTGTCCATGCTTTTCGAGACGGGCACTGCTCCTGTGGAGATTTCTGGTGACTTGGCTGCTTTTCTCCTAGGGCTTTTTCATGGATCCGGCTTCTGTCCAAGGTATGCTTGATGCTTCATTCTCTGGTGTGAGACTGACTCTTTGTTTTGTTTTGGGTGGTGGTGTAGCTAACAGAGCAGCTCAAGCTGAAGAATTGGAAGCTCTCCGCTACATTTATGGAGAGGATATCGTTGTTCACGAGCACGAACACTTCTGTGAGGTATTTGGTTGTCATATGAACGTGGTGAGCGGTTTTGAGCCGGCCAACTTGGTATTCTTTGGCAGATTTCTGTCTACCCGAGTGAAGAAGAGTCGGGAGGTTTGGCTGTGAAGCTTGGCGTTTATTTCCCGGACGAATATCCGTCACACAGTGAACCGACTTTTGAAGCTGAAGCCGCGTGGCTGTCGGAACAGGACCGCGACAAAGTTGTCAGTGGATTTCACGAGTTGTACTCGAGCAGTGACGGAGAAGTGATTGTTTTCAAATGGATAGAGTGGATGAAGGTAGGTAGAAGAATCTATGTCGTAGCTTACGTCTTCCTCTCTGGTTGTAGGAACAACACTGGCTATGGAATTGCGAGAAACGGACGGCACTTGCTGCAAGTACTAAAGAGACAGGTACGCTATTTTTCCAGCCAAAGCAAGCTTTTGTCTTGAGTTTTGTCTCTCTTTTTTTCTTTCTTGCCAGTAAACGATTCGGGGACTGCAGCAGCTCAGTTATTCCAGCCGTAAATCTCGTTTTTCGTTTCCTGCGGAATCTCTTTTAATTTTCTGTAGTGTGCTGCGCGCGCAGGTTTGAAAAGCCCGAGGATGTTCCGGCTGAGCTCAACGTGGAGGAACTGGACAAACTCCATGGCATTATTCACGGGTGTCCCTTCACAGAGAAGAAGAGTACGTGATTATAAAATATACGAGCGTCGTTGTTGTTTCGTTGATTGCGTTGCTGAGATAGTTGTCGTGACTATCAGGTACTTTCCAAGCGCACCTGGCGCCCGTCCACTCGGCCGATGAGGTGGAGACGGTAATGGAAGCACTTCTGCGAAACAGGAAGATTTCAGGGGCAACTCACAACATAATGGCCTTTCGCATCGTTCTTCCCGACAAAAACACTGTAAAGTTGACGTGACCCTTGGCGATAACTGCGATAACTTCGGTGTTTGTCAAGGGATTGCTAACTTCTTTCTCTCGCCTTGCCGTGTCAGGTACTTCAAGACTATGACGACGATGGAGAAACCGCTGCTGGAAACCGGCTATTGCATCTCCTCCAGATCGTAGGCGCCATTGACGTGGTAAGCTATAACTGCAGCTTTTGCTTTCCTTGTTCCCCACGGAGATTCCAACCCACCAAAGCTTCCACTGATTGATTTTATGCAAGGTGGTGGTGGTCTCGAGGTGGTTTGGAGGGATCCTACTCGGTCCGGACAGATTCAAGCACATCAACAATGCCGCACGGTCTCTCCTCGAGAGTAGTGGATACATAAGAGATTCCCGGAAGAACAGCAACACCTGTTCGTCCAGCAAAAAAGGTGGGACTTCTTTTTCTCGGCCACTGTTCCGCGAGTGCTGACTCCATTTTTGTTCTCGTAGGGAAAGCTCGATAGTTACTATCGGGGAGACACGAATACAAGGCTTTGCTGGTCCAACAGTCAGTCATCGAGATCCCAACAACAATGTCTCTCTACACGTAGAGAAGTACGATTTTTTCGGACAAACTAGTGCGTCACATTTTGATTTGATAACGTCTAACAAGATCCGTGAAAGCTTTTGACACCTATTTATCATTACTTTACAGGCAGGTCCATCTCTCTCTCCATCCATCTTAACAATTATAATATTCTTCCATGGACCATCGTCCTCCTCTGGGAACTCTACGGAAGATTTGATATTGTCTCTCTTTTCTCGGGTCGTCTCACACTCATTTTTTTTCCAGCGATTCTGCTCAGGATTTATTCTCGAGCTGCTTCCGGGGTGGGGAGGCCATACCACTGCAAAAGATCTGGGAACAGGAGAAAAAGGAAAAGGAGGAGAGAAGGAAATCAGCAGTTCTGTGAAGAGGACGATCTTTCCGCAGTGGTATCAGTGCAGTGAACAAGTTGGTGATGAAAGCAGCGGTTTTTTTCGACGAGCTCTCCTCCCTCGCTGCTGTTTCTCGAGAGATGCCGACTAGAGAAAGAAAGCTCGGGCCAAGATCAGGTTCTCCTCCGGCTGGCTGGCTCCTTCTGCGCATTGTAGTAGACTGCGCCGACTGGAAGTCCCAGGAAGTACTCCTGCGCGAACCAACGAGTGCTGAAGTTGTTCCTCATGAGCGGTGGAAGCATGAGAACTGGTCCCATTTGCCGGAAGACCACGAAGATGTACCTATGGATTCCAGTCGGGGGCTTGGGGCCGATGTACTGGAGGATCTCTCTCCCTGGAGATGGAGCAGCGAACAAGAGAGAAAACCAAGCTGGAACTTACGTGACAATGCAAGGAGTGATCATACCTTGGCTAGCGTCGGCTCCACCGGGGATGTCCGCGACGATCCTGGGTAGAAAACTCCAGATTCATATCGAAGGAGAAGCAAAAATGGAAGCTTTGGAACTAACCAGTGCACCCATTCTCGCATTGATGGCTCGCTGGGACTCGGAGCATCCGGGTCGACCATCACCTGTTTAAGAACAAAGGGTGGTAGCATCAAGTTCTCTAGCTATGGGGAAGAGATCGAAAGAAGAGAAGACGGTAGCTATGGAGGTGAGATTGATTACGAGAGTGTAGAGCGCGCCTTCCTCGTGAGGAGATCCAACTTGGACAATGGGGCGAGCTTGAGTGGCTGAAGGCTTGAGCTCGCAGCCATTGTTGACTTGTTTGCTACCATAGCAAACGCTCATATCCACGGCCGGAACGAACATATCCAGCACGTCGCCGATCACTCGCCCTAGCACCAGCGGATCCATGGATCTCCCCATCTCTCTTCTTCCCCAAGAACAATCGATCGCTAGCTAGCTACCAAAACAATTCCTAGCTTGAACCCAACGCCACCGAAACCTTACAAGAGAAATCGCTAGAGCTAAAAAAAATTCCTTCTCCCCTTGTAGGCGAGGTGAGCTTGTGAAACGTAGAGAGAGCGCGGCCAAAAAGACTGGTTATTTTTTAAGCCGCCGTGTATGTGTGCGTGAAACCTCGCTCCGGAGCAACCAGGGCCTGCCACGTGTGATCCCGGACCAAGCCCATTGGGGCCACTTGTCTCCGTCTGCATGCGTGCATGTGGGCCCTTGCAAGACCGACGCGTGGCAGTGCATTGGAGCTTGGGATGGTGGACACGTGGGCGGTAGGTGAGATCCTTTCAATTAGGGCTACTTGGCTTAATTAGGTAATTTTAAAAAATCTATAAATGGAGAATTTCAAAAGTAATAATTATTCAAGTATTTCATCAGAATTTATCTTTATCTTTTACATTTAGAATAATGCTATTTGGTATGCTATCAATATTACTTATGCTTATATACATCAATAATTGAAAAACTATACTCAGATTAAACTTAAATATAGACCTTAATAAAGTGAAACTTACTCCCATAGTTATATGAAAATCTAAACCCACATTATATCTTACGGGTGTGAAATTTATAATTTGATATTAAATTAATAAGTATAAAACTAATAAAGACATAATGATTTTTGTTTATATTTAAAGTTTAAACCACATTAAAATATGTTTTTAAGTACTAATATTTGAGCAATATTTTATATAGTATATTTTATATTTAAGTGTATCTCTCTTTTTTCAATTGGTGATTATTGTTGATATTTGTTAGATACCACTTAAATTTAGTTTAGTTCATTGAGAGGATAATCTCAACCTTTAAAATAATTTTCTGTGCATTGCACTTGGTTTTTTTAATAGTAATGTTATTTTTATTTATTAATTCAATTCATCAAATGGAAGTTTATTATAAATGAAAGAATAATCTAAATTAATAACAACCATTAAATAGTACAATATCCTAGAATATCCAAGTATATTCTAGATATATCCCAACAGGTTTGCTTAAGCAAACCAAAAAATTAAACATATAAAGGTTAATTGTAATATAAAAATTTAAAATATTTTGAAATCAATAATGTTGGTATCTTTTCACTTTTAAGCATTATATTTAAAAACATTATAAGTAAAAATGAGATATTAGCTTTATATTAAATATAAAAAGAAAAATCTATCTTTCATATATAGTTAGAGTGTAAGAGAGTCACTTTTGTGCATACAGCACAAAAGATGTATGCACAAAACTGAACCAAACATAATAAATTTCTTATTAAGTGAAGTTATGGTTGCTCTTCATCCTGTTCATTCCATATACTAATAGTTAGTGTATAGAGCTTTTCTCTCAATAACAGCATAGGATATTGCACTTCCTTACCATCAACAAAGGAACTGAAAAGTAATGTTCCCATAGTTTGGACTGGCTGACAAGGTTTTCACTGCCACTGGTGGTGACGAACAAACACAGAGGCAGGAACATTGTTGGGAACACAAGAAGTAACGAGAGCTGAAGCAGCGAAATGCCATCAAAGATGATACAAATTGACTTTGAAAACTTTATCATCACGGCATTGTGATTCTGTGGCACAAACACTTCCATGAGGCTTGAGAACATACATAGTCACCATGAGCTGTAGAAGCATAATGTCCTTCCATGCCGACATGATCCGTGGAATGCCAATGAAAGAGGAAGAGTTCTTGGACGAACGCTGCTGCTCCCATGAGACTTACAAAAGCACTTGGCAAGTGTAGCAGAACAAAAGCTGATTAGGTCGTGGTGAATTAAAAACGAGAAAAAAAACTGACAAAAGTTAGTCAAGTAGTGCGTTACAAAAGCAAACCCAGACACAGGCAATTGAACTCCATGAAGTCGTTGATCATAGATAATGAAGGGATTAGCCTTGGAGATATGCTCCAGGTCAGGATAGCTTCGTGTTGGCTGCACAATGCAGTGGAAAGTGGCCCTCTTAAGGAAGAGAGAGACTTTGATCAAAGTAAAGTAGCCATGTGGAATTGGCGACAAGTTAGCATTTTTTAAGAACTGTCAAGACGAGGAAGAAATGATGGAGGAAAAGTAATGATGAGGCTAATATATGTCCTTTGCTCGAAGCTTATACTTCCGAATTTGAAGGATGTCCCACGTGATGCCTAAAAATGTGACCCAAAAGCCAATAAACACACCGCAGCCAAATGCCCACAAAGCTTCGTGGCAGAGGAAGTCTTATTGCCTTGGAATGCAAGTGATCGAGTGTTGATATTGTAAGCAGTTGGGACCAATCTGCTTAAGTTGTTGAATGAAACATTAAAGGCTGACAAAGGCAATTCCCCAAACTCGTTTGGGATCCTGCCTTGGAGCATGTTCCACGACAAGTCAAGAGACTGAAGCTTTTTCAAGCTGGAAAGATTGAGAGGTATGGCACCGGTGAACTGGTTGTGCGAGAGGTTGAGATACATTAGTCCAACCAGTTGCCCAATTTCTTCACCGTTGAGAGAGTTGCTTGAGATGCCCAATGAAGTCATGTTGTTTGCAACGATGGTTGTCCGATCAAACTGTACCCTTACGCCGTTGACTATGATGACCAGGCTCAACCGAACCCCTGTGTAAATGCCAAGATTCAAATCCGTTGCCCTTGAAACCATGAAACTTCCAAAGGTTGCCTGGCAGCTGCCCTGTGAGCTTATTGTTTGACAGATTTTGGAGCCAAATGAGATTGGTGATGCAAGCTGGAATCTGGCCAAACATCATAAGCTGCAAATTTCTTGAGGGATCTCGCCTGTGAAATGGTTCCTACTATGGTCTAATCAACTATAGTAGGTAAGTGGAACTCAAGCTTTTGACTGGAATGGTGCCACTCAACGTGTTGTTGGAAATGACAAAGAAGACCAAGCTTGTTAAGTTACTCACGTCCAGCCACACCTCACCCGTGAAATTGTTCTGCGCAAAGTTGACAACCTTGCGCTGGGAGCAATTTTCTAGCCTTGAGCTAATCTCTCCCTGGAACTTGTTCGTTGAGAGATCCAAGTAAACCAGGTTAGTGCATGCACCAAACGTTGGCAGTCTGCTCCATATTGGGTTTCCGTGGAGGTCGAGATAGCCAAGCTTGGTACATTTGTTGAGTGGAGGAACTTCCTTACTCAAGTCAAGTCTCTCAAGACTAATGCCTTTTGGAATGCTTCCATGAATTGCTGGAGAGTTTTGAGCGCTGTGATTGAATGCGGAATGCTTCCTGTCAGACTGTTAACGTCCAAGCGAAGCAGCACAACGGGAGAAGATCGCTTGGACGTTAACAGTCTGACAGGAAGCATTCCACAACGGGAGAAGACGCATTAAACATGGGAATGTTTCCTGTAAAGTTGTAGCTCTAGGTGCTTTAAATATGTCATGCCCACCATCATATCTGAAGGAATCGATCCGTTCAGATAGTTTCACGATAGTATGAACCTCTCTAGCCTACGAAGACCATCAAAAGAGTCAGGTAATGGGCCACATAGACGGTTCCAAGACATGTCTAATTCTGTGGGGCGCGAAAGGTTTCCAAGAGTGATTGGTATAAGCCCCTCCAAATTGTTTGTAACTAGTGATAATTTTTCCAGTTTTTTTAGCTTACCCAGTGATGGAGATATAGAGCCTGTTAAGTTGTTTTGTGCCAGATCGAGGACCCGCAGCTTGGAGCAGTTCCCAACACTCGATGGAATAGACCCGCTCAAGACATTATCAGATAGCGAGATCTCAGTGAGATTCTGGAGCTGGCCTAATGTTGCCGGTATGGCCAGTCAATTGGTTCCCTCCCAAGTTGAGCTTTGTGAGTGAGGAGCAATTGCCGAGAGTGGTAGGAATTTGCCCCGTTATTTTGTTAAGCGATAGATCCAGCTCTGAAAGATATGAAAGCTGCCCAAGCCTTGGCGTGAGAGTTCCCACCAAGGCTTCATCAAGATCCACAGAGGATAGATGTATGGACACTACTTGGCGTTCAGAATTGCAACTAATGCCTCTCCAGCTGCAAATCCCATCCTTGCTTCCTTCATGCCAGTTAGAAAAGGTAGAATTGCTTTGCAACATGCCTTGCTTGAACTCCAGTAGAATTTCCACGTCCATGATCTTATACAAAAGAAAGAACACCTTAAGAGTTTCATTTCAAAATCATCTAATCATATCTCAGCAGACAGATTCATGCCAAGTGCGAAGAGAAATACAATGCCCTAGTGAGAAAACATATTTTTCTTGTCAGGATACTAGAAATTTGAAGATCACCAGACTTTATATCTTGAATGCGACATCAAAGAGTCCAATTTTTTTCGCTGCTGGTCCAACAAAAGTCACATATTTGTTCTAGGTGATGTGACCAATTGTCTGCCGGTCAAACTCATACAGTTAATATTTGTAAACACGCCGTGCTTGACTAGTAGTCCAAGAATATGCTTTAATATTGAGTGGCAAGCATGCCGTGCTTGACTAGTAGTCAAAGCATGGTCTGCTTGCCAGTCAACACTAGAATTTGTTGTTTGTTGGTTGCTGCCATTCACAATGTTCATGAAACGTATCTCCACTATATAAGAACCATGCGCAACATCTAAAGCATTGAAGAATGGTAGTGATGAAAATATTTGTAGTGTTGCTTGTAGCAAGTGCTTCCTTCTTTGACTTCTGTGAAGCTGATGCAACATGTAACAACAAGGTCGTCCTTTCTGTTTTGCAAGGTAGTGTCGCTTGTGGGATCAAGCCTGCAAGGCCAGAGGTAGAGACCAGAGGTGATCGATGACTATTATGATCCCTATCCCATCCATAGTTTAGATGGCCCCTATGGTGGCATCACTTAGACGACAGGGATGAGAAAACGCACCGAGACCTTGTGAAAGCGGATCGAGGGTGCAAAGGAGTAACATCGCGAGATTGAGATTAAGGTTTGGGAACCGAATTGCTGCGTGAATCTCTTCAGGTTTGAGGTGGCGTACATTGAGCAGCTGCTGGCGCAGGAGGGAGCAGCACAAGAGATCGTGGTGAGGAAGTGTGATTTTGAGGAAGAGAGAGGGACATGTGAGGAGTAGCCGCCGCCAGTTATATGCTGATGGACTTGCTCTACCGGATCAGTTTCGGTGGAGAGAGAAGCTCGATGATTCATGATACAGAGATTTATATGGTTGAGCTCATTTGTGGTCAAGAGCAGTTTCGAGCACACGCCATGCACCAAGTTAGAAGCTATAAAATTCTTGAGGTAAAGAAGTACACAAGTAGTGTGTTCCTCCATGCTTGGGAGGGACTGACATTTGAAATAATCTTCTTGGTAGTGGCATTGTTAGATGAATTGAGCTTGGATTCTGACTTCAAGAATTTTCTTTCAGAGACCAACTGCAATCAAAGCCATTACACAGCCACCGCTTCGTCTCACTGGTCCTAATTTTCTACTACGCTTACACACCCCTTGCTTTTTAGAAAACCACTGACTTAAATGATCCCATGAGTGATTGAAAGTCCATAACCAAGAATATAATAGCTCTGGATAACAAGGGTTCGAGTACCTACCAAAGATTTGGATTGCTGGTGATGATGTTTTCTTTGGATGGTGCCAAGTAACGTGCTACATGACACTTTGCGAGGACGAGAGCATTGACGAACATGTGGAGAAACAATGAGGAGCAAAACTGAGTCGATAAGCTCATCACTCGTGGAGAGTGATCCCTAGGCCGACCTTGATCTCCTCAAGTCTCTACCATGAATGTAAGTGTATACATGCTGTTTGCGTACCTGTGTTCGTTGGTTTCGTTAAATTTTCATCCATTTCATCTTAAATAGTGTGTGCAGCAAGGAATTGGGGGTTTCCTCTGCTTGCGGTTCCATCTTACGTGGCTGAAGTACCCTGGCAACTAGCTTTCTAGCCACGGATTACATTCTAGTGAATAAGATATTAAGTTACGATAATGCATACTAAAAATAAGGTTTTTTCCTTCGCAAGCTGCTCATTCAGTTTCAATCTCGACATTTATAACAGCATGAATCCGGTGATACAATGCTTACACCGAATCATCCTCCAATCTCCGAGGTCACTGCTTTGAGCTCCAAGATTCTTTGAGCCATGATCAGCAGCAGTTATAGTGTCTTCCCTTGCTCCATTCTGTTTCGATTTCCTATCTGCAAAATCCAGAAACAGGATCAGCAGGACGCATTTCTCAACGGAGATTGGTCATCGCACCAATTTCTCAGGTAAGCTGAACAGAAATCTCCTTGTAAAAAATTTTGCTTCATAAGCTAATTATGATTGCCGTGTAGTTGTGCTCCTTACGGATGGCAATACCAACCGGATTTTCCCATCTGTTGATTGAAGATGCTACAAGGTTAACCCCAAGACGTCGTCTTGACTGCGGCTAGCCGACTTATGCCTTGGGTTTGTTGATTTCGCGGTTTTGAAAACCCCACACAGAATTGTAGTTAGAAAACAGACGTGCTGAAGCTACCAGCAGTGACAGCGACGGACGGAAACCCATAAATCATCTGATTTATGGACAGAAACGTGTCACAGTCTAGTCAAACAAAATGACAAGGCTCGCTTGTTTCGATCCGTATTTTGATATTTCAGCAGAGCCAGAAGCAGCGGCATGGAAGATCATCTGAAACAGGTAATGGGGATCAGTTCACATGGACAAACTCGTGATTTTTCAGGGAAAACAGTCTACTGTGAGCTATGTAATCTGTATGCTTTTTGGGCTTGGCCTCTTGTTCCCCTGGAACAGCATAGTTACTGTCATGGACTACTATTTGGTTGTGTTTCCGGTGAGTCTGAAAAACATTCTTCAGCATACCAATTGGCAAGTTTTTTTTCAGGCATACCATCCTTCTCGAGTCCTGACACTGATATACCAAGCCTCTGCTTTCTTCACTGTAGCGGTTCTAGCGTACCACGAAGCCAGGGTGGATACCCGCTTCCGAGTTCTCCTGGGCTTCTCACTGTATTTTGTCTCTTCCTTGATGGTTCCCATTGTGAGTAGATTCTTTCTGCTGATCGACTAATTCACAATGAAGTTTGCAGATAGATTTGGCTAGTCATGGCGGAGGAGGGCTCGCACCTTATACAGGTCTGTGTGCCTTATGCATGTTATTCGGTCTATGCGATGGCCTCGTGCAAGGTGGACTTGTTGGAGATCTTTCTTACATGCACCCTCATCTTCTTCAGGTACTGAGACTTTATATTGTTCATGCTAATCGGCATCTCATGCAGTCATTTTCTGCTGGAGCTGGTGCTTCTGGTGCTGCCACTTCTGGTTTGAGGCTTGTAACGAAGGCATGCTTTGCCAGCACCAAGGGCGGGCTTCGTAAAGGAGCACGTAAGTTTGCAAACGCTTGTCCTGCAAATCAACTAGTGTGATCGTTTCTACAGTTGTTTTCTTCTTCCTTTCTACGTCTTTCCAGCTCTTGTGCCTACTACTGTATGCCGTAGTTTTTCCAAAGCTGGAAACCATCAAGAACTATAGAAAAGCCGCTGCATTGGAGGGTGCAACCACAGTTGGTGCTGATCTCGCAGCCGCAGGCATTCACGTAGACAAGGTAGTCGGATTAAAAGGTAATTATCCAACTTACAACTTACAATTGGTGGCTGGTGCTGCATGCAGGATGCAGAAGAATGTCCAACTACTAGGCTGTCCAATTTTCAGCTGCTTACGCAGAACTTGGACTATGCATTTGATGCTGCTGCAATTTTTGTGCTCACGCTGTCAATCTTTCCAGGATTTCTGGCCGAGGATACTGGGAAGCACAGCTTAGGATCCTGGTAAGCAGTTCCTTCTTGGCGGTTTTCATATAGTTTTCTTTTTTCCTAGGTATGTTGTGGTTCTTATCGCCATGTACAACTTTGGAGATCTTACTGGACGATATTTGCCCCTCGTACCAGCTCTCAAGCTCAAGTCGAGAACCCAAATGTTGGTAGCAGTGATTGCCAGATACTTATTCCTCCCTGCGTTCTATTTGACAGCCAAGTTTGGCGATCAAGGCTGGATGATCATGTTGTGCATCCTTTTGGGCTTGAGCAACGGGCATTTGACCACGTCTGTTCTCGTCGCCGCGCCAAATGGTTACAAGGTGTGTGTGTGTTTGCTCGTGCGATTTTTCTCTATGACCTCTGATATTATGTACAGAAGCCGGAGCAAAATGCATTGGGCAACATCTTGGTGGTCTTCATACTTGCGGGTGTCACTGTAGGAGTGACACTGGATTGGTTGTGGCTTATCGGAAAAGGCTGGTAGCGCTACCATGAATGACAAGCAGATTTAGAGGCCCATTCTCGTGGTTTCCTAAACATGGTGCACAAAGAAGTTGTTCGAATGATGACTGGAAGGACTAGTCTCATCGAATATAATTCTTGTTGCAAATACCCAGAATGGAACAAACAATGGAATTGTTCAACAAGATGCCTATGCATAACATTGTGTCACCTTGTCATTTTCAATACTATGGGTTGCTCTTCAGGTGCATTTAGGTGCATTCGAGGGACATGTATTGTGTTAAGCTAATTTAATGGTAATGTGACCATACTATTATATTAGATTTTATAGAGTTAATAGTTTAATTTAATAATTTATTCACACCAGAAATTGGCAGCTAATGTAAATATTAATGAAAATCCTATAACATTAGTGTTGCAAGTGGAATTTCTTGTTCCTAGAGCTGCCTCAAGTTCTCACAATGTTGTATTGGTAGAAGTGAAAGCAGTGCTAATGGTCTTGGCTCAGGATCTAATGATGGAACTCTTGTTCCTGGTTTTAGAGCTACTGTGAAAGATCTCACAATGTTATTATTAGTGTCATTGGTAGAGCTATCATGAGTCTTGGTGGTCCAAAGTGTTTGATTACCCTAGGAGCCTCAGACCAACTTGAGTTGCAAATTAAGTATTTTTATATATACTGTATCATTTTCTATACATAGTTTATATATCTTATAAAAGTTAAAAGACAAAAACTAAACTTCAAAACTATCATTAGTTGATACTATAAATATTATTATATAATAAAATAGCTGAGACAAGATAGGCTGCTTTAATGACTCCACAAAACTTGCCCAATGTGGTTCACTGATTGTGGCTACTCGTCTTGGGTGTTAGACTCATTCTCATATATAAGTCTAACATCAAAATTGGAGTAAAAAAGAAAGTAAACAAGGAAGAGAGAGTTAGGGTTTAAATATAAAGAAGAAAAATATTTCTAACTGATTATTAGGATATTTAAAGTTAAGTATTTTTTGGGTTTGGGGAAAGCATAATATAAAAAGGGTGTTAAAAAAGCGTGAACTTATAAGGAAATGTGGTACCTTGTAAACAACTAAAGATTAAAGAGTTTATAATTCTCAGCAAGCTAGAATGACCAATATCACCACAAGGCAAACTCAAGATTTGCCCTTGTTAGAACTCCCATATGCACACAGGCGAGAAAAATCATATTGTTCAGAAGAGCAATGCAAAGGAAGGCTTGTAAGTATCTTGAAGTCTGATGCCTTCTTCTTGCCTAACTCCTCCTCATCCTCACTTTAGTTTATCAACGCACACTTTTGCTAGGTGATTAGTTTTTCCACACTTAAAGCACTGCCATTGATAACAGCATGAAAATTTTTGCTTTCATTTCTATAGAGTTTTAAGGAGTTAAGTTGGTTGCAATGCCTTCCATCGTGAGAAAATTTGCTGCATGGCTTTGGAGTCTGTTTAGGATTGTCAAAGTTATAGCACATCACTTGTGACACCTCCATATCTTCCAAATCATCAAAGTAAGGTACACAAAGCTTATAAGCAAAGAAAATGAAGAATAAACAAAAACCAAGATCTTCTAGAATGCCCAGCCAAATTCTTGGCTGCAAGTAGGAATGTGATACTGTGCAAAACCATCAAAACAAAGCCTTTAAAAAAACAAATGTGCTCTCCTATCCATGCCCATTTTGCCCGAGAGCTCATGGCTGGGAATAGCTGTGGGCTAGCTGCCATGGATATGATGACCATGGTTTTGGCTGCACATTGCTATCTCTGGCCAGGAAAATACCTTTCACCAGTGATGCAATTGCCACTTTGGCCATAGTAAGATCTAATCCTCTAAAGAGCATCAGGATCATTCACGGCCAACTATTTGGGTTTCAATAATGACCACCGATCAGGCATGTCGGCGTCTATGCGCTTTGCATTCCATGAAAAGATCTCCAGTCTTCTCGAGGGCTATCACTTTACAAGAGAAGTGATGGGGTGTGGTTGACGATCTCCTTAGCCCTAGATCCATCGTGAATATACTTGCAAGGAGAGAACATTTGGGTGTCTTGGCATGTATGTTCGGTCGCGAAAATGTCCCATTTATTTCTTTTGAACGCTTGAAACATGCTCTATTCTCAGAATGTTGTAAGCAATCAAACATGGTGGTTTGTAAGCTCGATAGAAGATTGCCCAGTTCTTGCAGGAGCTTATCTAGAATATTTTTCCAGGAACTCGATATTTTTGGTTGCCCATTCTCGGCATATGTTGTAGTTATTCACTTCCGGCACATCTCCTGAAACAAAGTATAGCATTCTTTTTCTTTGCATCCTCTCCTTTGATCCATCCTTGGCCCTCTGCGACTGCGAACAAAAGAGCCTTTCCTCTTCTTCATTCTCTCTTCATTTTGTTAGGGTTTCTAGGACTCCGTGATGGTAAGTCGAGCAAGCCTCCATCTTGTGCTTCTTCTTGATTTTATGTGTAACGCGGTCGCCTTGCCAGTACGCGATCTCAGCTATCAACGAGAGTGAGAATTCCAAAAGCCGATTGGAGCCTTTGGCCCCCACAAAAGAAGCGCAGGTTAGAATCTCAGGTTAGAAAGAATGTAGCTAGTTGTTTTAAACTTAGTTTTTGTGACATAGGAGTCTCATCTCACGAAGCTCTACCAAGATGCGTTGTCAAGTCTGCAAAGCGGGGACCTGGCAAATGCTCGGAGTCTCTTCCAGGCGATCATCCAAGATCCTTTGTCCATCAAATCACAGGTAACTTCAAACACTTTAAGCTTTTCTTTCCAAATTTATTCTCTGAGTCCTTCTGATTGTTTCTTCGCTGTGTTTCTCCATCTAGCGAGGAAAATCCGATGCAATGCTCCACTTGAGGTGAGTGAAAAAAGAAAAAGCTTGGACCTTGATCATCTTTTCTCGTGCAGGTTCTTAACTTACAGAAACTTAGCCGAGACTTACGTGAAGCAAGGACCAGAGTTTTCCGCTGAAGGTCTTCACTATTACTTGCAAGCTGTGGCGATCGACGATAAGGATGTCGTCCTTTGGAATCGTCTGGGAACACTCGCCTGCTCGCTTGGAAAGCTCAATATCGCACGCAAAGCGTTTGAGCAGGGTCTCCATTGCAGTCCACGACACTGTAAGAATATATTCATATCTTTCGTGTGGAAGATCTTACCAGCAGTTCTATTCCGACCAGGGAGTTGCATGGAGAAACTTGTCGAAGTTTTGATCGCCATTGGAGACGAGACAGGCTGCATCTCAGTTGTGAAACGTCTGCTTAAGTTCCATCCTTCGCATCCTCGCGCGCTTCATATCAAGAGCGTTATTGAAGGCAAGCACCATGGCACTGGCATTGCGGGGATGGACGGTTTGGAACCGACGCATACCAACCTTTCGTTTCAACGGAAGAGGAAGCTCGACGTTGTCCCGGACACATCCAAGAGGAAAAAAAGGAAGCAGTACTCGGTCCAGTTAACGCTACAGGAGCCGTCTTGGCTTCTCCTTGTCAAGGCTACTCTGGAGTCACTGCAAAATAGGCAGCATGGGAAGGTTTTGAAGAGCGAAGAGCTCAAAGAGAAGAACGGCTGCTATCTTGCCAATTCTCGCGTTTTCTTCTCGGTGCAAGGTCCCGATGGTGGTAGCAGCGGCCAGACTTCTGCCAAGCTGACAGATGATCTTCTTCTCAACAATGGTGGCTGCGACACGGTCTCTCTTGCCGAGAAGATAAGCCCGAGCAAGCTCTCAGAAGTCGAAGACAGCCATGCACACGAACGTCGAAGCACTCGGCTACGGAGCCGGATCAAAGGTGAGGAGGCGGTGGCCGATTGTCCCAAGAGCTTGACACAACTTCTCGAGCCTTTCATCATCGACAGCTCGCGTTTAGAGGTCGAAGTCGATCCTGAGGCTTCAGTTATCACGCACTGCGAGCGAGTAGACGGCTCCTTGGCATACGCGGCTTCTGCTTCGTCGTCTTCACCCGAGGGCTCGGCCTCTTGCGTCACTGTGGAAGCTAGAGAGGTGACGCAGTTCATGCAAGACTATGCGAACAACAGTGGACTATATCACGTTGGACACGCTATTCTCGAGCGCGTTTCTAGCAGTGGTATAGACTGGAAGGAGCAAAGCGAGCTTCTTCTCGAGCTGGAAAAGTATACCAGGCACTGGGGGAACGGCAGGAGTTCTAGGTGCAATCTCTTCCTGGCCGAGTTATACTTGGATGCTGCGTCTTCTTCTGCCGAGCCAGGCAAGCTCCTCGACCACTGCAACTACAACATATGCCGGGTTATCGAGTGGTCGGCTCTGGAAGTTGATTGGGATCAGGAAAATAATGCTCTACGAAGCAGCAGCATCGAAAGGGATGCCGGGTGGATTTTCTGGGCTCGGTTTCATTGGGTCTACGGGCGTTACTGCATGCTCGCTGGTAATCCAAAGAAAGGATTCAGCGAGTTTCGAAAGTGCCTTTGCTTGCTCCAAGCACAACGCGAGCGCTACACGGCGATAGTTTTGCCTCACTGCAAGATGGACAAAAGGATATCGTTGGAAATGGCCGAGCAGAAACTATACGAGTTTGAAGTTGGAGATTTGCTGAAAAACACGGTGGCCAAGCTGGACAAGGAAGAGAAGTATTTGGAGCTCATTAAGGTTCTTGAGCCGGCACTCTTCTCAGACAGAGCATCCAAAACGTTCAGCGGCAAGTGCACCGATGCTATGCAATCGCAGGAGTTCAAGGCGCTCGGCATGCTTATATCTGCGTGTCAACGAGTGAAGCCCGCCAACTTTGTGATCCAGCTGAAGTGCCACCTCAAAAGGCTGGAGATCTTCTGCCACTGTGCTGGAGTTTTCGTCAAACCCGACGACGATCTGTCGCTCTCGCCAGGGAGCGCTGCAAGCGGTGAGATGGACGACGACAGGGCCAAGGAGCTTAGAACTTGGAGCAAGAAAATCGCCGAGGAAGTCAGGCTGCTTTCACGGTGTGCCGCTGCTCTCAAGAAGACGGACTCCTCTAGACATGTCGACTTACCACTGGGACGTCTCCAGAATGCTCTCCTGGCGGTTCTGATCCATTTTGGATCGGGATTCTCCTGCAGGAAGCACTCCAACTCGAGTCTCAGCGAGAACCTGGAGACGAGCTTCTTCGTGGACGCGGCCATTGCGTTTTGCAGGGTTCAGCAGCTTCATCCAGCATTGCCCGTGGAGCAACAGGTACACACATTTTTTCTTACATTCATATCACTCACGATCCTTCCTCTAGGTGGCTCTTCTTGTAACAGTGCATGACATACTGGCTGATCGGGGAGTTTGCGCGGCCGGAGCTTCGTGTGACGAAGGAGAAGGCTCGTTTCTAAAGATGGCTATCAAGCATCTCTTGTCGCTGGAGGTGATGCTGAAGCAGCGGGATGCTGAGAGCGAGAACGCACGTACACAAGAAAGCACAGCGACGAGCGGCTCCGTGAGAAGGTCCGAGTCACTCACTGATTTATCCGAGAAGAAGATTTGCGAGAGCGAGGACCTCGAAAGAAGGAAGGCTGGCGGCCTGGACAAGGCGCTGGATCAGTGCTTCTTCTGCTTGTATGGTCTCAACCTCAAGTCGGACCTCGAGTCAGGAGCTTCCAGCGATCTGGCCTTCCACAAGACACCGAGTGGTGGCGACTTTCAGTCGAAAGAGCAATGTGCCGCCGTGCTTCAGTATGTTCTTCCCTACGCTAAAGCGTGCTCGGTAAGTCTTTGGCTGTTTCTACTCTTGTGCTCGACTGATGGATTCGATTCCACCTGCAGAAAACCGGCCTGGGAAAGCTGCGAAAGGTTTTGCAAGCCGTTCGTAAGCAGTTTCCTCAGCCACCTTCAAACATCCTGGTGGGAAATGCCGTGGACGCCTTTATGGACGACTTGTCTTTTGACGAGGACAAGTTCTCGGAGATGGTGATCAACAGAACCAACGTCGACGAGCTTGTCAGCTTTGCTTTTCCCAAGCAAGAGGAGAATCCCGCTACTGCCGTGGTAATCTATTCCACTCCTACAGAGGAACCAAAGAGTGAAGAGGCTGAAGCAAACACCCAGTCTTACGCGGAGGTGTACCAGAATCTCTATTTCCTGCTAAGTCAGGTGGAGGAGACGTCGCCCACCGATAGATCGCCTGGTTTCGTGTTCACGAAGGAAGGGGAGGAGTTTTTTGAGCATGTCTCGAGCCTCTTCAAATACGATCTTCTTTACAACATGCTGCGGTTCGAGAGCTGGCACAAACTCGCAGGCATTTACGACGAGGTATTCTTCTTTGTTTAAGACTGACGATCTGATCTCTGTGTGATCTTTTTGGTTGTAGGAAGTTGATCTCCTGCTTAACGACGGTAGCAAGAATGTAAATGTTCTCGAGTGGCGAAAGAACGCGAGGCTAACGTCCAGAGTGGAAACTAGCCGGAGACGAAGTCGACGCTGCCTTTTGATGAGTTTGGCACTAGCTCCTCAAGCAAAGCACGAGGTGAGTACTTTTTTCAAGTCCAAATTTGCTGTGATGCTTGATGACGTAGTTCCAGATTCACGAGCTTCTGGCGTTGGTCTATTATGAGACTCTTCAGAATACAGTTCCTTCGTATGATCAACGCTCTCACGTTCAAAAGAAAGACGCTCTTTGGACTTCGAGGTGCCTAAATGCGATCAAGCACTGCGAGATAGCATATTCACTGAGGTATTTCCTTCTTTATATCTCTCTAAATCTCGTTTTTCAACTTGTGGTATGCAGACCGGATTGGACGCATTTGCTTTATCTTGGCAAGCTCTCTGAGAAACTCGAAAAGCCCAGCGAAGAATCCTTTAGCTTGTACAAGAGGGCCATTGAGCTGAATCCTTCAGCTGTTGACTCTTTATACCGTCTGCATCGCTCACGGCTGAAGCTGCTTTGCAAAGGGCGTTATCACGACATGCAAATCATCGAGGTAACTTTGTTTTCCATGTAGCGAGACTATAGAAGTTTTTATGATTTCCTTCCCCAGACTGTGGCCAAGTTTTGTTATTCAAGTTCTACAGAAGAGCTCGTCAACAGTAAGCTCAAGCAACCAGACGAGCAAGTTGGCAACGAGGAAGCTTATCAGAGTGACATAGCGACGGCATGGAGAGCTCTTTTCAAGGACTGTATTTCCGCTATGCAGGCGTGCACTGATGGAGAATTAAAGCACTTTCACAAGGCTCGTTTCTGCATTGCCCAAGGACTCTACTGCCGAGCGGAAGAACAGGACTGGGAGAGAGCCAAGGAAGAGCTCGCCTTTTGTTTCCGATCGAGTCGATCGCTCTTCACGATAAATATGTGGGAACTCGACGGCGTTATCAAGAAGAACAAGTAAGTTTTGTTGCAAGGAAAACAACCATTTCACAGGTCGTTGTTTTTGCAGGCGCAAGGCAACCGGCCACACTTATGCCAAGAAGACTTTGGAGCTCGGGCTCCCAGAAAGCTCCCGAAAGTTTATCACATGCGTTCGCAAGTACCTGTTACTCTACTTCGTTCTCTGCGAGAAGGCTGGAGATTATGTCACCTTGGAGCGTGCATATTCCACACTCCGCATAGACAAGAGGGTAAGAGAATAGGGAAAACATCGGTTTTTACGTGATCTTCGGATGTTTTGGTCTCGGTTCTTTCAGTTCTCCATTTGCCTCGAAGATATAGCAAGCGCAGCGCTTTCATCCTACGTGCATGCTTTGGGCGCAACCATCACTCAGGCCGAAAGCTCCTCGTCTTCGTCCTTCAGTTCCTTGCAAGGCCTTCTCGAAAGAATGTTTAATCTCTTCATGGATCACGGGATATGGTGGGCGGAGACGTCCGAGTCAGAGGGACAAGAAGTGGCTGTCTACTGGTAAGAAAGATCCATTGTTTTTTTTTTTTTCCAAAGATCTCAGCTCTTTTCCTTCAGCTACATCCATCGCTACCTCCATTACCTGGAGAACGACTGTCGCGTGGACGCACTGGAGCTCGTGAACGAGAGGATACGGAAGCGTTTCAAGCATCAAAAGCTAAGCAATCCTCACTTCTCACAGATTTGCCGGCACGCCACCGTCGCCTGGTGCCGGGCTCTCTGCTCGGCCCTCGCGTCCGTCACCCCGCTCGAGAGGTTGCCGGACCACACCCCGCAGCTCATCGTCGACTTGCAATACGACGTCCTCCTCTTCAGCCCCTACGACGCCGACACCACGAGCAAGATCTCCCAAGTCTCTCCATCTCCAGCAGCAGCCAGAGCGGAAGAAAGCGCTGCTCCTCCGGCCTCCGCAGCCTACATCTCCCGCATCAAAGCCGTGCCGATCGTCCAAGTCTCTCCGGACAACGCCGAGAAAGCTCACAGCTACCTCCGTGCCACCTTCGTGTTCTACCGGGAAGTCACGTCGGGGCCATTCCCGAGCGGTATAAACCTCTTCATGGCATCACCCCTGGGAGCAGCGTCCACCGAGCCAGCGGCAGGCATCCAAGCGATCCCGGGGTTTGACCCCCTCGACCTCAGCACTCCAAGGAAGCTGCTGCTATGGGCTTTTGCGCTGGTTCACGGCCGAGCAGCGAGCATAGCCGACGTTGTCAAGTACTGCGAGGAGCAAGCCAAGGTAAACCAAAGTTCTGCCAGCTCTTTCGCTCACTCTCGAGGGTTTGTTCTTCCAGACGAGGCTCAAGAAATGGCCTACTGCCGCGGCTACCGCGGCCTCTCACGTACCATCGCCGGAAAAGCTGGCGTGCTCCATAGCAAAGTGTGCCGAGCAGGCTGTCGAGATGGAGCAAGAAACCATGGTTTAAAGTGACTATAGCCCAAGATCACTCCTGGGAACAATGGACTCAATGGTCTCGTGGTTTTGATTGTCAACAGGAAGAAAAGGTGAAAGAAGGCCAGAGCGTGGCCGTGGGGGAATTGGAGGAGGCCTCGGCGATTTGCGGCGTGAAGATGGGCGCCACCATCGCAGTGGGGCTCCACATTGGCTGCGAGATGAGTTGCTCCAGTGCTGTGGATGATGATACAACTGATGCCTCCATGATCGACAAGGACGACGACGACGCCACTTGCGGAGATTCCAGCAGTTGATCGACCCAAGACGACGAGGACGATGGCATTGACGCGCGATTGACCACCAGCGGCGGGGGAGATGGGAAGCTCCTCCTCTCCGGGAGTGGCTGATTGATTTGATGCGCTTCTGGGGCCACCATGGCCACTGGTGAGCTCAAGTCGCTGAAGAGAAGATCCGAGAGCTTGTTGATGCACCGCGCGGCGTCGATCGAGAGTGGGAATTGCTGCTGCTGGGTCGAAACCTTGGTGGAATCCGTGGGCGCGATGCAAATCCCCTGTGTGGGCGTTTGTGACATTAGCTGCTTATGCTGTGTTTGGGGCGGTAGCATGGAAGCGCTAGCGCTGCCGCTGGATGCCTGCGCGATCGCAGCGTCCGATCGCTTGGGCTGGTAGGGAAACATCTCGTAGGCGTTCCTGGGATCGTCCGGGAAGTTGAGCTTGGCGCGAATGCCCCGGAATCGAATGGCGGCCTCGTCGTAGGCTCGCGCGGCGTCCTCGGCGCTGTCGTAGGTCCCCAGCCACACTCTGGCCTGCTTCACTGGATCGCGAATCTCGGCAGCCCATTTCCCCCAGGGACGCTGCCGCACCCCACGAAACTTGGTCCGGCGATGGCGCCTGGTGGATCCATCGCTGGGCTTCTTGGGTTTGAGCGCTCTAGCAGAGCTCGTTTCTGCGAGGGCGAATGATAGAATGTAAGATCGTCTGCTAGTCGAGAATTCCCAAGGGAGAAGAGATCATACCGGAGATGGGCGCCTTGTTGGTTTGATCCGAGTCGGAGCTGGAAGAGGAATCGTGGCTCTTGGCCCGCTTGGATCGCCAATTGGACTGCGCGGCCCAGCTCAAATCCTCCTGAGCGAGCGCGGGAAGGACACTGGGCTCGTGATTTTGCTGCTGCTCTTGTTGATCATGCCCGGCGTGGGCGAGCGCATCCACCATGATCGCCTGCTCTGTTCCAGCCACATCGTAGAACATCCCCTGCATTAGCTCCTCATCGAAGAACGCATCGAATCCACTGCTCTGCGAGCTCCATTCCTTGTCCTCCATCGATCCCAGGCAGCACGAATTGTAGCGCGCCGGAGAGAAGATCATGGATCGAGGGGAAATTTCCTGGAGTGGAGTGGTTCTTCTTTGTCTTGACCCTGTTCTTTGGGGATTGATGTTTCTTCTACTCCTTCGAAGCCTCCCCCACTGGTTCTTATGTCCCCAATAGTTGCGCGTTGGATCGTACGGATGCCCTCCACATTGCGACACGTGTCAGCGCGGGGACGTCATCCGTGCCACCTGGCTACCTGGCAATGCCAAATTTTCACGTGCGCATTCGATAATGCGCACGTTTGTTGGATAGGAGCGTGTGGTACCGCGTGCGTGGTGTCCTGCGGTGGGATATTCTCGGGAAGAATCACGGGTGAGTCTAAGGTCTCTCGATTAAAGGGTGGTCTTCCTTCTAGTTTCTTGGGTCCTTCGAATTTTTAGATGGACTTTCAAAGTTCAAAAGAGAAAATTCCTATCGTCTTAAAGGTTGGGGATCTGGACCAACATTTTGGCCACCCTTGATCAATCTATCACACTCATGGTTTAAGTACTGTGCGTCATAATGGAAGGATTGTGTGTGTTTGCATGACAAACACGTGAAATATTTCCATAAACCAACAAAAAGTCGAATAGATATTGGACAAAAATAAATTAATAAAAAAAAGGAAAGAGAGGAGAAATAAATCTTGTATAAAAAATAATCACCACATTTTACTCGTGCTACGTCCAGCATCGCGTAAACGTTTCTTCCAGAAGGAAACTTCACAAGTTCTCCGCACCCTTCCCTCCCAGCAACTCCTTATCACTTATTCTTCCCCCCGTACACTTAGAAAACATATGTACGACGCTAGTTACGGCGGTCATCTCGATTCTCCGGCTGGTCGCTGGCCGAGGAGCTTCCATGCTGCTGCTGCGACGAAGACGACGATGGAGGAGCAGGAGCTGGGGCTGGTGGCGGAGACGAAGACGAGCGAAATGGCCATGGAAACTGGAACGAGACTCGCCTGTTACTCCGGGGCTCCTCCGCCGGTCTCGAGCTCCCGCTGTCCTGGTGGTGCTGGTGACCATCCAGATTTAAGTTCGCTCCAGATCCCCAGAGAGTGAAACCACGACCAGGGCCGCCGCCGCCACCGCTAGCAGCAGCACCACCGATCTCGGCATTCGCAGCCCGGCTGGCTTGAGCCCCGCCTCGCCCCGGTGCAGTGTTGTTATACTCTGGATCGTCGGTCGGCATCTCGTGCCTGCAAACCGGGCAGGAGTTGTGCTGCGCCAACCATGGTAGGATACAGTCGCCGTGGTAGAGGTGCTTGCACGGCATCTGTCTCACCTCCGACCCCAGCTCAAACTCGTCCTTGCACACCGCGCACTGCCCACCGTCACCGCTCATGTGTTCGCTGGTGATGCTCACCACGGGCATGGCTTCGATCGCTGTCTTGGACGCCGGTGGAGTGCCATACCTGTTGGGATCATTCTCTGCGAGTTGCTGGATCAGCTGGTCCAGGCCCGGCCCGAAGAAGTAGTCTCCAAAGTTTGCCGGCAAGCGTCGAGCTCCAGTGCCCGTGTCGAAGAACACCTCCACGTTTCCACCTCTGCCTCCAAACATGTTCTGGACGAGGATCATGGGATCAAGTGGATCCGCGTGGTCGGCGCCGTCTCTTTGATTCGCACCAGCGCTGTTGTTGTTGTTGTTGTTGTTGTTGTCTCGACTTTGCTGGAGAATCGCGGACATGGCCTGGAGAACCTGGAAAATTGGAGGATGACGAACACCTTGGTTACCAGCGGGAGGAGTATCGCCATCAGCAGAGATACCTCTGGTTTCCCTCCCAGATCCCGGCTCACCACCAAAGATGACGGTTGGTCTCTGGCGATGCGGCGGGAAAACGATCCCTGGCGAGTTCTCGATCTCCTCGATGAAGCCGCCATTGCAGAACGGACAAAGGATGTCATTCCCGGCGTTGGGCCTCACGGACGTGTGGCACTGATGGCACCAGTAAGTGGCAGGTTCCAGCGCCGTGGCCATTCTTCCAATCCGATCCAATCCAACGCAATTCCCCTCAACTCGATCCACTAGCGCCGACGCATCGATCGAGTGCTCTACACCCTAAGCCCGGATTCCTTCCTCGGCCCTCACTCAATCCGCGCTGGAAAAAAACGCAACGAATTCAGTGCTAGGGAAATCAGCGCCACGCGCGCCAGCGCCGAGGAGCTGCCTTGTCACTCGCTAGGCGAGAAAGGAGGAGCGCTTACCCGGAGTGCGTCGAATGGATCCAGGCGCGTGCCATGCCCTAGAAGCAAACCCTAGAACCCCTTTCTCCATTGCTATTGCCGTTTCCTTAGCATCATGTGGCATGGCCATGGCCATGATAGTTTAATGGCACGAATCACAAATGGGTGGGTCCATGCCCAGCGTTTTGTGGTGGCAAGCATGGTGGTGTCATGCCCCCATCGCACGGACACATGGCTATAGAGGTGGAGAGTAGTAAAAAAAGTTTTTTAACTATCCTGTGAATTTCCTTTGAATTTTCCTGTGTATGCGAATTTTTACACTGGCCCAGTGAAAGTGTTCTTGTCAATAGCTCGCGGCTGCTCTAAGGCCAATGGTTTTTAGCTTATATCTGTATTGGGGCTGTTCTTCGATCTCTTCCTCCTCGTCGTCGCTTAGATCGGCGCCAATCTTGTCCCAGCGCGAGTAATCCAGCTTCGAATGCCCCTTGGGCTTTGGAACTGCCTCCCAATTCGTGCCCGGTTCCTTGGAATTCGCGGGAGTTGGTGTTCTCGCCGCTGCCAGCATCGTGTTGGGGGATTTGGAAACTCTGGGGGAATTGGGAGTGGATTCGGGCATGAATTCGTTCTCGGCCTCCGGGATGGGATCCAGTGCCTGGATTGCGACGAGTTAGAGCTGCCAATGCGGCCGAATTCTCGCTAGAACTACTGACTTACGAGCTGGGTCTTGACTCGGGCTTGCAGATTCTTGTAGGCTGGAGACGATGGATCGATCTCCAGCAGCCTGTTGACATCGAACAGCGCCGAGTGATAGTCCTTCATGATGACAAGCGTTTGTGCGCGGAGCATTAGAGCGCCGGTTTGCTTGTCATCCAATTCGAGCACAGCTCCACATTCTTCCGCGGCCTGGATGGAGGATTTCTCGACATTAGACCGCGAGAATTTCTAGCTCTAGTTCTCACCTCCTTGTATTTGCGGAGCTTGAGGTAGCACGCAGCGCGATTGCTGTGGAGAGCTATGCGATGCGAATCCAGCGTCGCGGCAGCCAATGCGTCCCAGTAGAGCTCCAGCGCCTCCTCGTACTTGCCCTCCCGGAATCTCTCATGGCCGCGCTCGGTCTGGGAGACTGTGCTCGACATCGCGCCCAAATTTCTCGCGAGGAAGAACACGACCTAAAATCCATGGAAGATCCAAGAAACGAATATTCACTCCCTCTCACTCTCTCCATCTTACATCCAGAGAGAGTTTTTAGGGCTGGAAAGAAATGGCGCTACTCGCCGCGCGCCTCAGGCGTAGGCCGCTGCTGACAAGCGCCTCGATCGTCGCTGGATTGGTAGCATACGAGAGCTTCGATGGAGCTGCGCCAGCGCTCGGAATTTTTCGATCGACTCGTGCTGTTTACACTGTAAGTACAGAATTTCTTCCCTCTTGCTCTTCAGATCGATTTGTAGATCGATCATAGGCTCACTCGGCTCTGAAAATATCCAGTTCGCGCTCAACAGTGTAGACTACAAATTTAGTTTGCGCGACCATGACAAGAAAACCGAGGAGTATTACGAGGTTCTTTCACAGGTATTCTCTCACTCGTGTTTGCGAGGAGCAAACAGCTCAATGAATTTTTATTTTTGTAGGTCCATCTCAGAGCTGCTAAACGCATTCTAAGACTTTGTGAAGCTAACAGAGGATTTTACACAAAGGCTGGACAGTTTATAGCATCCCTCGGGCAGTTCCCGAAGGAGTATGTCGAGACTCTACGAGTTTTGCAAGATCAGGTGCGTTGTGAGAAAGCTTGTTTCTGCCTGATTTCGTGTTTTCTTTTGATTTTCTAGGCACAGGCTTGGCCTTACAGAGCAATAAAACAAGTTTTCTTAGAAGAGTTTGGAAGGACTCCAGGAGACATGTATGAAGAAGTACTTGGTAGCATATCTTTCATTGTCTTGGTTGTTCTTTCAGGTTTCACGAGTTCGATGAAAAGCCTCTTGCTGCAGCGTCACTTGCTCAAGTGCATCATGCTTGGCTCTCTGAAAACGAAGAAGTTGCTGTAAAAGTAAGTCACTTCACCATAAAGATTTTTTTTCTGTTGCTTAAGTTTTTTGTAAGCAGGTCCAATATCCAGGATTGCAACGACAATTCGAGATCGATATTTCTACGATGGCCTTTCTTTCCAAATGCGTTGCTTGGGTATTTTCTATTCCTGTTGCTTGAATCATTGTCAGCTTGTTGTTTTTCCTTGAATCATGGGAAACGTGACGTTCTTTTTGCAGCTTTTTCCAGACTATCAATTTGAATGGCTAGTGCCGGAGTTTGAAAAGAATCTTCTCAGTGAACTAGGCAAGTAGCCGCAATCGATATTTTTTATTTCGAATCTGAACTTTTTGTGTTTTTAGATTTCGCACGGGAGGCAAGAAGCGCGGAAAGAGCAACAGCAAACTTTGCAAACAAAAAGGAAGTGAAAATTCCTTCAGTTTTTTGGGTACGGAAAGCTTTGTGAGCTTTCTATTCGCAGCTCATTTAAGTTTTCAGGCTAACAACATGATTCATCCTAGGATTACACCACAAATCGAGTTTTGACGATGCAGTTTATGCACGGTAGCAAGGTGCCATATCCAGCTTTAATTTGATTGGCAGCTTGACTTATTGTGTTCTTCAGGTTGACGATGTAGAGAGCATGGAGAAAGCGGGAATAGATTCGAAACAGGTAGATGGAAGCTTTTCTAGCTGTTCGTTGTCTGATCCTTCTTTCTAGGTGTCTCGAGTGTTGCTAGAGATTTTTGCCGAGATGATATTTTGTCACGGTGTTGTACATGGGGATCCTCATCCTGGAAACATTCTTGTGAGCCATAATCCGGCTCGAGGGAGCAAGCACAACTTTCATATCGGTATGCGCTCCATGTTTCTTTTTCCTTCTTCTCCATACATTATTTCGTAGTTATTCTGGATCACGGTCTCTATCGCGAGCTCGATGAAAATTTCAGGCGCAACTTTTGCAACTTGTGGAAAGCGATGATAACCTCCGACCCTGCTGAGATGGAAAAGTCGGGCTTGCAACTCGGTGCCGGCGAATACTCCCGATTTTTGCCTGTTATATTGACCGGTCGGACGCTGGACAGGTTTTGGTTATTGTTTTTTCTTTTTCTTTCACTGAAGTTATTGGTTCTATTGATTTGCAGCAAATCCGGTCTCGGAAAAGGCATGTCTCCCGAAGAACGAACGCGATTAAGGGACGAAGTAAGAAAGTTTTCCATGGGCGACATATCTTATTTCATGGAAGGGCTCTCTCGCGACTTTCTGATCGTCCTTCGTACAGAGTAAGCACCTCTCTAGTCTCCTATTCTTATAATCAACGCTGTGAGAACAGTGGATTGCTGAGATCTATCGTCCACAAACTAGGAGCTCCACGAAGGCTGCGACTTGAAACGTACGCTCGTTACGCCTTGCTTGGCCGTGCAATGCACAAGCGTGGAAAACCAGGTTAAATCTTAAACATTCTAGATCTAGAATCGCTCTCAAAGTTTATCATTTTCCAGGCTTTCGGGAACAGGGAATTGTTTTGTACTCGAGATCTTTGGTGGAGTACGCGTATCTTCGCTTCCGTCTTGGTAAGATCCAAGTTTCTAGAGAAAACTTTGTTTAGATCTTTCCGTGCTTGTTTCTTTGCAGTCGTGTTGGAATATTTCCTCAAAGCCGACACATTGTATAGTTTAATACTGGGCTACCTCAATCGCTTTCTTCCCATGTCCAAAGTTCCAACTTAATAATGGAAGCCGTGGCAATTTTTTGCTAGAGACTGGATTCGAACCTAAGACCTTGTGAGGAAGTTTTTACTAGAAACTGGATTCGAACCTGAAACCTTGTCAATCTCTTCTCCCGCGCGATTGCCCTAGCTCTTCTTTAATGGCGGGGCGATTGAGCGATCTCATCCTCGCGGCCACGAATTCCCCGGGCAAGGAGCTGGAGGAGCCGCTGCTCAAGGCGATCAAGGCGCTGGTGCGCGCCTCAGATGACAATGTCAAGGCGGCGGCAGACCTTCTCATGGACCGGCTAGGGAAGAATCACTCCCAGGTAGGTCTAGCATTTTGATCGATCGGCCGAGGGATTCTCACTCCGGCGGATCAACAGGTCAGGCTTCTCGCTCTGCTGCTCATCGATCAGCTCTTTACGCGATCGAAGCTGTTTCGCGGCCAGATCGTGGCGGTGCTCGAGAAATTTATGGTTCTCTGCCTAGGGCACCGCACCGACCAGCCGCTCCCAGCTCCCGCGGATCGAGCGGCGCTGCTCAAGGCTAAGGCGCTGGAAATCGTGGAGAGATGGAACGAGACGTTTGGGCCTCACTACAAGGAGCTCCAGCTTGGCTACGAATACTTGAAGTTCACGCTACGTCTCGACTTTCCGGGTGTTCGAGAGGCCGCGAATCGAGCCGAGGAAGAAAAGAATGCCAGGGACAGGCGCACGCAAGATCTTCTCCGGTGCCGGCTGCTCCAACTCACGGAGAATTTCCCTGGCTTGAGGAGAGATCTCGAGTCGACGATGAGTCAGCTGGAAGAATGCTTTGCCATCTTGAGCGAGGAGGAGGAGGTGGTCCAGGACGAGGATGGATTTTTGGAGGTGGACAAAGATGAAGAGGACAGTAATGAGGTGTTTGGGATCCAAAGCTTGCGGTCCATGCGTGATCAAGAGGAATTGATGGTCACGGAATCTCGCGACAACGGGGCCATTTTCGACATGGCCCGGGATTTGCTCAAGTTGGTGACAACAAGACATCTTCCAGCAGCGCAGGAATGGCTGTCGGTTTTGATGCGAGTCGACCCGGAAGATCGACAAAGCCGGGATGCTCTCATGAAGGAGGTGATCGACTTGAGGAACCGCCTGGTGGTCTTAAAGGATAAGTGTCAGGAGCTCGGGATTGTCGAGGTGGCCAAATCCAAAACCACCACTGACGACGATGTGGAATGGGAAGAAGAAGAGATATTTGACAGGAGCAAGCTGGATGGTCCACGACACAAACTAGAGCAAGAACGAGAACGAGAACGAGAACGGGAACAAGGTGGCGAAATAAAAAAGAGTTCCTCACCTCAGGCTACAGCAACAGGAACGGCTTCGTCATCTAACGCAACCATGTCCGAGCTTAAGCAGAAGCTGTTTGAGGAGGCTCCCGTGCTGCCGTGGGGATCGTTTCTCGACGCCTGGGGCTCCGACGCTGCGGTTCCTGCAAACAACAGGGGACTGGTTCTCGACAACCACTGGGGAAGAGTGGATCCGGACGCTCTCATCTCTACCGAGAAGATGGCGGAGATGCAAGTGAGAGCATCGTACTACCAGCCTTTAAAGTCGGAGTTACGTCCTTGCTCGGCACCGCTGAGGAATGGAGGCCTTTGCCAGAGACGAGATCTCCGAAAGTGCCCGCTTCATGGCACAATAATTCCGCGGGACGATAGAGGCAATCCTCTCGAGGAGAAAAGGGCTGTCGAAGCCAAGGGGAAGGAGAAGGCGGCGGTCAGTCCGGCAGCTTTGGCTGCTCAAGCCGTAAGGAACGTGAGAGGCAGGGATGAAGCCAAAAGGAAACAGAATAAACGTTTGCGACAGTCTCAAGCCAGGACAGACAGACAACACAACGAGGCCGTGCTGAGAACTGCCGCGCTTGCTCACGACACGCAGACGATTGAAGCAGGCCTAGAGAGGAAAAGCCTGGATGAAGAAACGCCAAAGAAACGAAAAGGTGGTCTCAGCGCTATGCTCCGTAAGAAGGAGACTCCAAAAGACAGAATTGCCAGGAGACTGCTGCGCGGCCGGGCAGTGGACGCTATGGTCGGCAGCATAGCTCGAGACGAGGATGCCAAGTACAGGGAGTCTTTCCCAAATCAGTGGTGATTCCACTCGGAAGCTGGCGCCGCTGATTCCCGCTTTAAGCAGTCCTTTTGCTGGCAGTCTGGGACGAGCTTTACAACTGGACATCATCAAAGCAAAGCCGAGCCGAGGAAAAGAAAAGAACGAGTCATCCGCAGCTCGAAAAGAGAGTTAAATTGTTCGAAGGAAGAAGACGAAAATCGAAGCAGCCTGTCTTTATAGATACATTTCTCGACGATCGGCGCTTTTAAAGTTCTTACGAGTGCGCCGAAAACTCTGCTGCAGTAAGAATGTGAAGATGGCTGGATTCATTCAGGCGCCAGGGATGTGTCCATCGATCTGGCTGCGGATGGAGTTGGCCCTCTCGAAGTTGTACTTCCGGCTGGTGTAGATATAGGCGCTGCCGATGAAGAAGAGGAAGGCGAAGATGCAGGAGAAGACCACTCCCGCGATGATGCCCTCTTTCCTTCCTCCGCCATGCCGCTTCGCAGCGATGGCTTCCATGTAGCTGGGACTTCTCGGGGGATAGGAGCTGCTTCGAGTACTCGAAGAAGAACTCGACGAAGAAGTCCTGGATGGAGGACTGGGGGATGAAGAATTCAAGCTCGTGGATTCTCGCGGTGGTGACGGTGGTGGCGGCGCTGGAAGAGGTATAGGTGGTATGGAAGGAGGAGGAGAAGGAGGAGGAGGAGGAGGCTGATGTGAGCTCCAGTAAGTGTTGTTTGGATCGGCAGCAGCAGCGGCAGTGGCAGCGAGCAAGACGATTGATGTGGAGAACAGGAAGTAAATGCGGGCGATTCCAGCGGAATTGCAGCCTTGGATTTGGGAGTGGTGGATCGTCATCGTCATTGCCAGATCTGGAGCTCGAAAAACCTTTCTTGAGAGCTTGGGCGCTTGCTCTACAATTCAAAGAGGATCCAAACTCTTTTTTTCTTGGCGCGAGCAACGCTACGTTACAAAGAGTATTTAGCTGCGCATATGCCGCTAAGGAAGAAACATCGAGGCTTCGAGGCTGTTTTTATCACGGGGATAGCTCTTTCTCTCCTTTTCGTTTCGTGGTTGAGAAAGAGAAATTCGTCGAGAACAAAGTCCCACCGATCGTGTATTAACTTGCGAAAGAGTTCATGGGTCGTCCTCATGCGACGGCTTGGAGGACCCCAAAAGGAAGAGGAAAGCTTGGAGCCTCTCCAGCACGGGGATTTTCACTTCACCACAGGTTCGCGAGAGAATTCCATCTTGTCGTCGCCGATAGACGTTTATAAGTCCAAATCCATAGCAAAAGGTGGCCGACTTAATGCGCAAGAGCCTGTTGCTGGGCCATTGCAAAGCGCTAGGCACAAAGAGGAAAGAGTTGGAGTGTTGTCCTCGACCATTAACTCCCCACTTGGTTGGGATAGATAGAGCACCAAACTTGTGGAGAGAGGAGCTTAGCATGAGAGAGAGAGAGAGAGAGAGAGAGAGATAGCCCTCAAACACTTCTGACGAGTGATGCTAAAATTTGCCATGACGATGAATCCACGTCGGGCTAGCGTTGGCATCTGCAAACAAACAGTTGTTTGAGGATTGCAGCTAGTGAGCTACCTCTTTTTTCCTAGAAGTCTTCATTTTGACAATGTCTTTAATTTGACATCAGTTTCAAGGCATTTATGGCTGACCATTTGACTGTCCTTTTTATCTTGTTTGTCCCCATCACATAGAGTATGAAAAAAGTATTGAAGTTAATTAAATACTTGGTTAAACAATATAGTCTTTCTGTAGGTTTTGTATTGTCTAGACCTTTTTTGTTTCTATACCTTTTTCATTTCTTCTTTATTGCTTTTTTTTTTCTTTTCATTTATTTTCATGTTACAACATCATATTCCTCCTTTGCAATAGCTTTTTTTTCCTTCTTTGACTTAAGAGTAGCAATTGATGTAGTTGTTCGATGTTATATGGTTATAGTTAAACAATTAAACTTTGACAGTGGTATTTACAGTGCATGGTATAGCTTTTTCTGCTCTTGTTGCCAATCTTTATGTTTGGCCAATTTATTGAGTGGGAATCTTGAGGATGATATATATTATTAGTTTAATCACTTTATAGTGATTGAAATTTATCATTTTTGGGATGATGCTTAATGTATATGCCAGTTTCTTAAATGTCTTAAAGGATGGCATTGTAGTGGTATAATGATTTAAATGTAAATCACTTATGCATATTGGAGTTTTCTCCCATATATCTTCCATTGTGCATTTGGATATGTTAATAATTACGATAATGCCTTCCAACAATTATATCATCTTTGTCAAAGGCCATTTGAGTTAATTATACAATTTGGTGTTTACTTTCAAAGTCTCTTTCTTCATAAGGAGTTGAATATGATCAGTTAGATAAATTATAATAAGCATTTCATCAAGATATTGTAGAACTTATATATATACTTGCCTTAACCACCCTTGACTATGCTAAACTAATACAATGCTATAAAACATAACATCTCCCACTTGTACCTAAAGTGCTTGAAACTCCATTTCTTGTAGAAGATAATTCTATTCCAATAGAGGTGGATGGCTTTAATGCTTTGTTCAAGGACAAAGACAAGGATGTGGTTATAGGTGTGATGTTCACCTACTAGATATATAATGAGGTTAGCCATATGTATTGGCATTATTAGCATTTCCCAGATTAACATTTTTTATTTCCTAGGTGGAGGATTTTGTGTTAATAATGTTATGTTGGTGCTGTTGCAATAAAAAGTCTTGACATTAAAGCTCTTTTGAGGAATAAAGAGTCAAATAAGTAGTGGAGGGATCTTACACAAATAGTGGATGGATCTTGCATGAATAAATTAATAACCTCTCTTTGAGGGATTTTTTGGGATGGGATTATTCAGCACAAATTTATCTAGTGCAATCTCAATTTTATAACAAGAAATTTTTTGTTATCCTCTTTATATTAGTTGATATAGGTTTAAATTTATCTTCTATTACTCAGCCTATTGCCGCATATTGCCATTTATATTTGCATTATATAGCAGAGTTAATTTTCATTCTTTATAGTAATGGTTATACATATGTATATGTATGGGATGTGGCAGACTTAATTGTGTATATGGGTGATCTCGAACTTGAGATCCAATAGTTATAGATGGTGTTGAGTTAAGCTTTTAACCTCATTTTTAGTATGGATTCATTGCATCTCAATCATGTCAAATGTGACTTTAAAGTTTTTTCCTCTTTTATTTTATACTCATTTTTGTTTTATTTCATCCTTTCCTTTTACTTTTAATTTTATCACTTTTGTCTCCCTATTACTTTCTATAGTATTTCCTCTTTTTTTTTTTCCTTTTATTCCCTTTCCAAATCCCTCATATAATCTTTATGTTGTAGTAGTTGACTAACACAAGTAGAAGTATTTGATTTCTTTAATTTTGACTTTTTATCAGGGGATTAAAATTGCAATATGTCATCTTATTCTAATTGAAAATGTTTGTCCAAAAAAGGTTCATATTTAGCATCAGTCATCAAAGGGGATCAAAATTTTACGAAAAAATATCTAAGAGATGTTGGAGAAAAGTGTTACCTAAAAGTGTTAGAGCCCTTAGGCATTTGAATCTCATCTATTGACTATCATTGATAAAATAATGCCCTATTAATCTTTTAAATTATTTAAAGAGAAATTATTAACTCACTAAGAAGTGCTAATGGCTAAAGAAGATGTCCTTAAAATTATTTTTTGTATATCATTTAATTTCTATGAGTTCTTGATGATGCTTGTTTAGTTTTAAATTATGCTTTGGTAATTTTTCAACAAATAAGAGACAAAATTCTTTATGATACACTAAAAGTGACTATTGACTTCATTAATGATATCTTACTTTATTTAAAGAGGATGTAAGAGGAGTACATTTGTGATGTTTGCAAGATGTTAAATCAGCATTTGAATTGAAATGGTTAAATTATTTGTTATATTTAAAGGTATCACGAGGGTTTAACTTGCATTTCACGTGAGGGTTTGCAAGTTGATATTGATAAATTTATGGTTGTTTTGACACTAAACCTTTCATCTTGCACATATTTATTTTTGATATTAGTCTTGAAAGTGTGTTAATGCAAAAGAGTATGAGTGTATATGGTTAATGTCATCCCATTAAATACATTAGCTATATATATTACAACTAATAGAGGTGAATTACTTCATAACAGGAAAAGAGTATCTAATATTAATTTGGGTTTGAGGTTTGGATAAACTTCATGCACACTTGTATAGTTCTTAGATGTTATTAGAAAGCAATCATGTTATGGTTCATTATTAAAGGGTTATACATATTACTTAATGGGCTTTGTGTGCATGATAATGTTGTTGCTCTAGCATCAATAGCGTTTTTAGACAAGGATTCTATACTATTAGTGATAGTTGTATTTAATGTTCAATGTTCATAAAGTATAGAGCTAGATTTACTTTTTTTTAACAAGGTTCATGAAGTTTAAAGGATTGAGTTATGGATTTAAAGGTTGTATGATAGGTTTAAGAATCCTACATCATTTTCTAATAACTTATCACTTTAGCATTTACATTCTCAACATCACCTTAAGAATGACCTCTCCTATTTTAGATGGGTATAAAACATCGTTATGTAAAATTTATGCAACTTTTTTTATTAGCTAGAGATGCAATATGATATCATCTGTATGTGTATAACTATATTTGATACCAAGCTTGTATTACTCCTTTACATATTATAAAAAAAGATTAAAGTCAATTGTAATTTCCCGTTCATTTGAGTTGGTAACATTTTATCTTATGGGGCCTTTTCCACAATTGACTATTGGTAATGAATACATCATTATTGCTTTCAACTATTTGATTCGTTGGGTGTTTGGTAGTACATCTTTAAATATGCTCCTCAATTAAATGGTTGTAAACAACCAAAGAGAATAACTAAAAAAATGATTTATAAAAGTTTAAATATAAAGAGAAATAATAGTGCACCCTTTTTCCAATTGGTTAAAAGTTTTTAAATATTTGGGGTTAAGCATCTTTCAATTTGAATAGTATTAGGTTAAGTGACTCCTCAAGAAGTCTAAATTCAAAAGCTTACATTTGGTATTAGAGGGTCTCGAGTTTAACTTTGTTGGTTGGATAAATGAATCACACCATATATTAAAATTGACATTTTGCGGTTCAGTTTGGTCTACCTAGGCTTGATTTTAAGAGTAGAGTATCAAGAGAGTGAGGCTCTTAGGAGAATTGTAACTCTCAGCTTTTATTCACAAAAGCGTGAATTTGTAGAGAATCGTGGTAAATTATAAATAACTAATGAAAATAACTTTAGAAATAATCTGTATAGATTCAAATATAAAGGGACCTATAACACCCTATTTTAGAATCAATTAAATAATTAAGATAATTAGAGTTAAATGTCCTTGGGTTTGAGTAGTATTAGGCTGGATGACCATATTCTTGTTCATAGTGAAAAAGGGATAATTGTTTAATGAGAGAGCCTTTAGTAGTTATTTTATCCCTATTTATCTTTAAAGTTCCAATGATTTAAGGTGACAATATATACACTACACTCACCCTCCTTTAATAAATGTTAATATCCTCATTTACTATTAACTAATAACCCTTACTAAGCCAAGGAGAACCAATACCTCTATTTCCACACTAAATTTACTAATCCTTCCAATGTGTAGACCAACTATTCCATATGAGGCAATTAGTACAATGGATGCCTTTGTTCGTAGATAGTCCACAAGAGGAAGGATGTATATATGGATGTCCAATATATACGATTTCAAATTTAGGGGTAGGAATATACTTTGTTCATATTATTTTTTCAGTAGCCACTAATCAATGGGAATTAAACTTATGCAATTTGCTTTGATACCATATATAACACATCTTATCTTTCTCCCCTTAAACCAACTAAAAAAAATGGGGAGAGCTATTTATCCCTTAAGGTTCCAAGGATATATGGTAATAATATATCCAAATCTCATCTTATATTTATATATGCTATAGATTCTCTCAGATAATGATCTTGCGTTTATGATTAAGGCATTTCACATTTTGATGTCTTAATTGGGAATATCTTACACTTTCATGAGTGATTATCATCAAAAGGCAAATGATTTGGTAGAATGGCTCACTCAAATACTGAAAAAGATGATTATAAAGTACATGAATTGGATCAGGATGATTATTTGCCATCTCTCCGGTATGCATATGTCATAGGGTACAAAATGCTTCACTATATAAATTTTTATATAGTTATGATCCAATATTGCTAATAGAGTTGAATTTATTTTTGTGATTGCCACAAGTTACTAATGTTAGATCTTGGGATCAATATTTGATAAGCATTCTTCTACATATTCAAGCAAAACTAATATAACTATCATCATCATTCATATATAGAGTATAAAGTGAATGAGTTGATATTGGTTTATTTTCCTCATTTATAGTATATGTTTTTCTAAGAGGCTCATTGCCCAATCAAAATGACCATATTAAGTGTTATAGTAAGTTGGACCATAAATTTATAAGGTTTAGCACAACATTTAATAGGTTGATCTTCTATAAATTGTATATATGCAACAACTAAAGCATTTCATACAAATGTTATTACAATGCATCCATTTCTTTTGCCTCCTCTTTGTTTATGTCTAGAGTTTTATTTTCTCTTCTTTCGATGACATAAAAACTAAATTTATAATAACATTTTATACTTGCATTATAAAGTATATGAAAGTTCATCTTATCACCTCAAGCTCTATAGAGCATTAATGGTCTAAGGTTTGTTAAAAAACTTTGGGCAAGGTCTTAAGGTGTTGCTAGTGAGTACAATGAAATATCTAAATAGCCAAATCTCCTCAAGTGGACTTGTTATATAATAATCCACTAACCATTCAATCAAGTATATATGATGGCAATCATATAGTTTTTACGTCTTAGTTTGCTGGTTACTGCAGCAAGGAAGTGGTTCAAATATTTTGAAACATATAACTCCACACCAAGTTTTAGAGGAGAAAGAGTAATCTCAAGACATTGAAGGTTATTTAGAGTAATTTGCAGGGCAGTCAAGTTTAGAAAACTTTACCACTAAAATGTAGTCTATATTAAAAATAAACCTAGATTTTCACACTAAACATTTCTTAGCTTTTCAGTTAATCCTTAGAAATTCTTATCATTCTAGAATAAATTCTCCCATGTAAAATATGTTCTTTTTTCAATAAAACTTTGTACATCCTTCCCATTTTCATCTTTATAATACCACTTTCTTCAAAATATACATGTTCTGATATATAGATTTTCATAATTTAGTTCCATATCTAAATGTATTTTTGTTAATTAACTCTACAAAAATGTATGGAAACAATTCCATTCACTAAAGTCTATAATATAACATAAGATATTAAATAAATTATTAATCTAACATAAAATGGTTAAAATATATATGTGAAAATGACATTTTAAAAGAAATTACATTATAAAACATAAAATATAAATTTTCTATTATAATAAATTATTATAAAATAATTTCATTATAGATAGATCATTTTTTAAATAATACTTCTAAATATACTCATAATATAATAATTAAAATAGCTTTTAATTTATTTAATTATTGTTTGTGAGATGTCCAAGTGTACCTATATGATGCTATATATTAATATTAGTATAGTGGGATTTTGATAGGCATTTCAATCCAAACCACTTGGTCCTGTATATAAGCTAAGGTTTTTAGACTAATTGATATGCATATTTTTATATTCCATTTCCAGAGGTGAAAACCAACTTTGATTATCCCTAAAGAGTGCTTGGATTTTGGATTGGATCTAGCTTTTGCATCATCTAAATTTCCCTTTCTTTATAGTTTTTTTAATTTCTTCTCTTTTGTTTTTTCTTTTTTATTCATCTTCATGGTAGTGCAGCAACATCCTCCTCCTTTGACTCTAAAGTAATAGTTGGTGCAATTGCTCAATGCTATATGGTTGTAGTTGAACAATAAAATTCGGTTGATAACGGCATTTATAGGGTATGGTATTGCTCCTCCTGTCAAGACCCCTGACAAGATCAAGACTGGAAAATGCAAAAAGACGAAGAGAAAAGCTAGTGGAAACAAAGAAGAGGCCTTAGACTGGTGTTGATTCAGATTGTGGAGAAATGGAATAAGGCTAACCTATATATACTATAGGTTGATGAAGCTCCACCACTCTTGGATCGAGGATGGCCTAAATATAGCTGAGGTCGAGGAGGCGCCACATCATCATCAGGAATGTGGCTTGAGACTCAGGAATCGGGAAGTGTTTCGAGAGTCAGGAATAGGGAAGTGTCTCGAGAGTCAGGAATGTGGTCTGCAGGTCAGGAATCCGGCGAGAGTCAGGAATGTGGCAAGAATTGGGGGATTCCTGACAGCACCCCCTCCTCAAGAACGAGTGGAACGAGGATGTGAACGAGAACGAAGAGGAGGATGAGATGAGCGGCGAGGGATGGGAGATGGAGAAAAAGAATGAGGACTGGGACGAGAAGGATAATGGCGGTGGAAGTCCTGAACAAGGTCAGGAGAATGAATCAGGTTGTCCGCAGGTTCTCAAGTGCGTTCCTCAGGTCTGTAACCCTTCCAGTCCACCAGATAGTAGAGTTTACACCGTGAAATCTTGGAATCAAGGATGTCCTGAACCTCGTACTCAGACCCATCCTCGAGCTGCACTGGTGGAGGCGGAGGAATGACCCGATTTGGAATAGGACTGGGAATATAATGCTCAAGGAGAGAGGAGTGAAAAACGGGGTGAATTTGATATGAGGAGGGAAGTGCAAGGTGATAAGTCACAGGATTAATGATGGCAGTGATAGGGAAAGGACCAAGGTGTTTGAAATTGAGTTTTGGACAGGGCCTGGTGGTGGAGATATTTCGCCTGAGGAGCCAGACTTTATCCCCGATATTGTAAGGGGGACAATCCTGATGATGGACATTGACAAATGTTTTATGAGATTCCTGAGCACGATGGAGGTGGAAGGAGATGGAGTTGTGGATTTCCTAGAGGTTGGAGATAAATGCCTCAGAGCGGGGATTTGAACGAGAGGATTCAGATGGAGAAGGAAGTGAGAGATTGAATTGGGGATTTCGGCCAGAGTTCGCAAAGAAGGGGGAAACTCGAAGAGAGGAGTGAACAGAGTTGTTATAGGAGAACTCAGCAAGGAAAAGGATATCGAACCAGTTATCCTGATGATAATTGATGAAGCACCTCAAAAATTGTTCCAACGTCTAAATCGTTCGCTCGGACTGCCCATCAGTTTGAGGATGATATGCCGAAGAGAGGTTGGCCTTCACTCCAAGCAGCTGCAAAAACCGTTGCCAGAAATGAGAGATGAACTGAGGCCCCCGATCCGAAACCACATCTGTAGGAATCCCATGAAGTCGGAAAATTTCCCTGAATACCAGTTTTGCCATGTCCTCGCCCGAAAATTCCTTGGTACATGGCAAGAAGTGCGCCATCTTTGTGAAGCGATCCACCACGACTAAAATGCTGTTGAAGCCTCCAGAACTCGGAAGATCACTCAAGAAATCCATGGAGATGGATTCCCAAGGACCTGAAGGGACCGAAAGGGAACGAAGCAAACCTGAAGGAAGGTGGCGAGGTACCTTATTCCGGGCACAAGTGTCACAGGAGGTAACAAAAGCTTTGATGTAGTCGTCCATGTGAGGCCACCAAAAGTCCCGTGCAACTAGCTCATAGGTTTTTGCAATGCCGAAGTGACCAGCAGTCGGGCTATCGTGGCACGCCATCAGGACCAACCTTCGAGCATCACCTTCAGGAACGTAAAGTTGCTCCCCATGGTACAATAAGCCATCTAAGAACTCGAACTCGTCAAATCGCCGGCAGTCGGGAGTCACTGGGTGTCCAGCCTGAAGATGGGGGAAGATGTCGCTAGCGAGATCATCGGATTGAAGATCGTTTCTGATTGCATCCATCAAGGAGGAGTCCTGAGGGGCCAGGGAAATTGCCATAACTTGAAGCCGATCAGGACCAAGGATAACTTGATCCTGTTGATCGAAGGCAGGATTACCAGGCCTGAGACTAAGATAGGAGCGCCTTGAAAGAGCATTAGGAAGGCCTTGAAACTTTCCAGGTCTGTACTTGATAACAAAGTCAAACCGACTCAGGAATTGTGCCCACCTTGCTTGACGACGGCTTAAAACTCGGGAAGTGGCAAAGTACTCGAGATTTTTGTGATCCGTCCAGACTGTTGTTTAATGGCTCGCCCCCTCCAAGAAACGGCGCCACTCTCCAAAAGAATCCACGATGGCAAGGAGCTCCTTGTCGTGGATTTTGTAATTGATCTCCGCAGGCTGGAATTTCCGAGAATGGAAAGCGACCGGATGAAGTTCGTGATCCGCTCCGAGTTGAGACAGCACAGCACCAATGGCAAAGTCGGAGGCGTCAGCCTCGATGAAGAAAGGTTGTGAGGAATCAGCATGGATCAAGACAGGAGCAGAACTGAAGGCTGCCTTGAGTGTGTCGAAGGCCTGCTGGGCAGCAACAGACCAAGAGAAGGGAACATCCTTGCGAGTGAGATGTGTGAGAGGAAGGACAATGTCAGAGTAGTGATCAATGAATTTGCGGTAGAAGTGGGCGAAGCCAAGGAAAACCTGAACGTCCGACATTGATTGTGGAGGCTCCCATTCGAGAATAGTCTTGACTTTGGCAGGATCCATCGTGATACCCTCAGGAGTGACAATGTACCCAAGGAACTCCACAGACTGCTGATCAAAGGAACATTTCTCAAGCTTCGCGTATAGGCCGTGTTCTCGCAGCTTCGCTAGCACCTTGCGTACATGTTCGTCATGCTCCTCCTGAGTTTTTGAGTAGATGAGGATGTCATCGAGGTAGACGATCACCATCTGATCAAGAAACTCCCGAAAGACGTCGTTCGCCATGTGTTGGAAAACTGCTGGAGCATTTGTCAAGCCAAATGGCATGACAGTGTACTCGAAGTGGCCATAGCGAGTTCGGAACACAGTCTTCCATTCATCACCAGGCCGGATCCGGATCAGGTTGTATGCTCCACGGAGGTTGATCTTGGTGAAGAAGCGGGCACCGCCGAGGCGTTCCAACAGGTCCGAGATCAGGGGCAGTGGATAACGGTTCCGAATAGTCACCTTGTTCAAACCTCGGTAGTCGATGACTAGCCGCAAGCTCCCATCCTACTTCTTGACAAAGAAGACAGGCGCTCCAGCCGGGGACTGCGAATGCTGAATGTAGCCTGAGGCAAGGTTCTCATCCACGTACTCTTTGAGGGCCTTAAGCTCGGACGGGGATAACCCGTAGATAGGCCCCCACGGAGGTGACGCTCCTTCCTGTAAATCAATGGGACAATCATAAGGCCGATGAACAGGCAGTACACTAGCTTTTTTCTTGTCAAACACATCCCCAAAATCATGATACTTCTCAGGAAGACTGACAGGAGAAACATGCAAAGCAAAAAGAAAAAGAGGTTCTTCATGAAGGAGTTCTTTCATAGTGATTGTGGAGATAGAAGGAGGTGTACGACTAAATGGAATGATGAGACAAGGATACGGTTCAGTGTAAGATGGAAGAGAGGAAAAAGAAGAGGGTGAAAACTTTATAGAGTCAGGAACAGAACCCCGATTTGAGTTTAGGGAACTTTTCCTGATTCGGACTCGATGAACAGCAGGGGAAGCCGTGGGAGAGATGAGCTGTAATTCCTTCCAACAGATCTGAGGCTGATGTAGTTGGAACCACGGAAGACCGAGCACCATAGAGGAGGACTTGCTGTTGATGATGTTGAAGGCGATATCGGTGACGGTGGACCCGATGTGTACTCGAACGGGCAATGTTTCCCTAAGTCCAGAAGATGGAGACACAAAATGCCCGCCGATGCCTTCAACCCTCAAATCTCATATGGTAGGAGAAAGAGGAACGTGATGTCGGGCAGCAAAGTCCGTGTCCATGAAGCAGGAAGTTGCACCCGAGTCCAGTAACGCCAGAGCCTTGAGTCCTGATTGTCCGGTGAAAGAAAGGAGACATGGGACGCAGAAGTTGCGGGAATTGGTGGTGGCTTTGATGAAAGGTGGTGAGGAGCTTGATAAAGAAGAAAAGTGATTTTTATTCGGGGAGTCCAAACAGACAGCTCCTACTCTATTTGGACAGGGTCGTTTCCCGACTGCAATAGAGGTGGATTTTGAGGCAGAGTGAACTCGAGCAGTCGAGGAGGCTTCTTGGGACATACAGCTGCTTTGTGATTAGGATCAGCACAATAGAGGCAAAGATTATGAGATATTCGACGTTGCTTCTCAGTAGGACTCAACTTCCCTCTAATGAGTCGGGGAGTACCAGAAATATCCATCGGAACCGGAGCAGTAGGTTCAGGAGTATGCCCCGAAGACTCAAGCTGGGATTCCTGAGTCTGGGACGGAAAAACAGCGGCACGACGACTTTCCTGACGACGTTCAAAGAGACGATTGTCACATCTAACAGCTTTGTTGATGGCATCCGACAGGTCCTTGGGATCCTCCATGGTGAGCAACAAATCCTTGACACCGTTGTTGAGGCCGAAACGAAATTGGTCAATCAGGGCCCGCTCATCCCACTGAGTGTCCAAAGCAAGGAGTTGGAACTCTGCAGCGTAGATCGAAGCAGGATGAGACCCCTGAGAGAGACGTCTCATCTTTGTGGTAGCAGCCCGAACCCGATCCGTCTTGCCAAAACATGCTTCGAGCTTCTCTTTGAACAATCAAAGATCCATCAGCTCTGGAACCACGACCCCTTTCATGCTCTTCTCCAGAAGAGGAGAAAACCATGACAAAGCTGCACCTTCGAGCAACGTCCCAATCGCGCCGATTTGAGACTCGGGAGTAGGGTACCGCCGATGTTGAAGTGCGAAGATCAACTCCATCTGGTTCAGGAATCTGCGAAGCTCCGAACGCTTGCCTGAAAAATTCGCCGGGAAGCTCACCTTCGGTTCAGGAACTTTGCTGGATCCTTGAGCCGAAAGTGAAGCAAGCTCCTGCTGCATGCGAAGAGGGGTCGCCTTCAGCTCGGTATTCTCAGACTGGATTTTTGCAAGGACTTCAACAAAGAAATCAGGATGGCTTGGAGACTCCATTGGCAAGAAGAAAGAAAAAAGAGGGAAAAAAAGGCAAAGGTAATCAAACAATCAAAACGAGCTAAATCAAAAAACGAAAAAACACAATCTGAATCAAACTGTCAAGACCCCTGACAAGATCAAGACTGGAAAATGCAAAAAGACGAAGAGAAAAGCTAGTGGAAACAAAGAAGAGGCCTTAGACTGGATTGATTCAGATTGTGGAGAAATGGAACAAGGCTAACCTATATATACTATAGGTTGATGAAGCTCCACCACTCTTGGATCGAGGACGGCCTAAATATAGCTGAGGTCAAGGAGGCGCCACATCATCATCAGGAATGTGGTCTGAGACTCAGGAATCGGGAAGTGTCTCGAGAGTCAGGAATAGGGAAGTGTCTCGAGAGTCAGGAATAGGGAAGTGTCTCGAGAGTCAGGAATGTGGTCTGCAGGTCAGGAATCCGGCGAGAGTCAGGAATGTGGCAAGAATTGGGGGATTCCTAACACCTCCTACTCTTACTACCAATCCTTATGTTCAGCTGGAATTCTTCTGTGGGAATCCAGGGATGATATATGAGTGCATAGAATATGGAAATGGAATACAAAAATATGCATATCAATTTCTTAGCTTATATATAGGAGCGAATGGTCCAAATTGAAACCAATTCAATGGCTATCAAAATCCCACTATGCTAATATTAATATATGGCATTGTAGCCATACACTTGAACCTCACATCATCCCCTCTTTTCGGAAAGATGGAAGACAATTAAGATTCTCTAATGGACTGATTGGGATCTAAAGGAATATTAAGAGGAGACATTGGTGAATCTATAGGTGGTGCTAGTTGTTTTTGATCTTTTTATATGAAACATTTCAACTATTGCATATGCACATTTTCTAGAGGATTGGCCTGTTGGATGTCATACCAAACCTCATAAACTTGCAAATCAACTTGCTGCAACACATGATATAATCCTTTTCACTAAGTAAGAAGCCATTTAGACAAACCATGTATAGTAATTATAGCAATCTATCTTGATGTATTGACACAATATTTAGCTTTGGAGGGTGATACAACCAGATTTATTGGCATCTTTGGCCTCCTTTAGAATGCTCTTGGTCCACTTGGGACATACTACAATACAGTCACATTCAATAGCTTCTAACATCATCACTAACTTCTCTTATAGTGACTTTTTTTTTTCTTTTTTTTGTTTTCTTTGTCTTTCTTTTCTTTGTTTCACTCTTTCTTACTACCTTTCTAGGAGTTGTATCCTTATGATAATAGGCTTAGGCTTAGATTTTTGTTTTGAGGTGGCATCAACTCTAATCATTTGGAATTTCATTTATTTCCTAGCTTTTCTCCCATGGTTTTTTGGTTCTTCTCTACATTAAATTCATCCACATCTCAATACCATAATTTTAAGTCACTCATAATCATCATTTGCTCATTGTTAAATTTGCTACACCTTTGTCTATCACCCATTACATTTGTCTAGTTCACTTCTCTCTACCTATCTCACCATGAACACATCCATTTGAGGACATCTTTACATCACATTATTTACCATCCTCATATGCAGTAGATGCAATAGGAAGCAGCCTAGATATGGAGTGAACTTTATTAATGCAATACTTTTTTGGCAAATATTAAACACTGACAACTGATTTTGACTAGCTAGATGGCCTTGATTGCAGCAATAAGCTAGGCACTATAAATGGGTAAACGTTATTTTTTAAACCTACATAGATAAAACAAGATGCAGTCATCCATATAGATGTTGCTACTAGCTGCAAACTTTTTCTTCTCCAACTTTTACCACATATGTTGCTGGAAACTTCAATGAACATCATATATTACAAGATCCCCTCCACCACTAGTCCATTCAAGTTAGCCAACCATTCCATTCATCATCCATCACTATAGTTGCAATCTTTCCATTTCACCATACGAGCAATATATTCACTACTCTTCCATTTGCTTGGAACAAGCTTGAGCCATGTTTGAGGAACTTTCAAGAGGTTTGGAGACCTTAAAAGCTAGAATCTAGGTCAATACCTTGTTCTCTCTTGAATTCTTCTCCTTTCTTTATTTTTCTCTTTTTTTCATTATTGTTTTCTTCTTTTTTTCCACTTTCCTTGGGTTAAGTTCTCAATTTTGTGTTTAAGTTTTCCCCACATGGTTTTCCCTTGATCCTAAAACACTAAAACTTCTTCTCCTCCCTTTCTTTTCTTTGTATTCTCTTTAGTTCTCTTTCTTGCAGTAATTGTTGATACTGGGCATTACATTAGAGCCTTCAATAATAATTTGGTCATAGGTTCTTGTATATGATGGAGTTTAGTGTGATCCCTCGTGTTCACCTATTAGGATATGTATAGCATTAGAGTGAGATTCCCTGGAATATTTTATTGTTGGAATATTTTAGAGGTGTGAAGGATATTCCAAGAGAGGGGATATATACCCCCTTCTCCTCTATTACTAGGGTTGAAAGGAGTTTACGCAAAAAAGATGTTTGAGCTTGATTCTAGAAGCATGAGAGAGTGTTCTCCTTACTGTTGAGAGGTGCCTCTCTCAACAAGTGTTTGCATTTAGCAATCATAAATGATGATTGATTATTATCTAGGATAATTGATTATCTTTATCAAAGGTTTTACTTATTACTAATATTGAATGAATTGTTATTTTTTAGGATAATGGATTATTTCTTCGATAATGATTATGCATTTCTCTATTGATAGATGATTGATGACCTTTTATGATGGCTTTTAGCATTTTGCATTACCATATATTCTTTATGGTTTATTCTGGATTAGTCTATTGGGTTTGAGATATTAGTAAGATGGTTTTGATGCTTACTTGAGCAACTTAAATTCCTTAGTATTGCTGACCAGGATCTATTCAACTTGGCTATGATAGTTGACATGAATGATTGTTTGTTGGTTTGCCATATTAGCTATTTATGGAAAATGTTTAGCATATCTATGGAATTTAGAGATTTTTCTGAACACAATGGTGTTATTCCCGTATCCAAAATTGCAATCTAGCACTATTAATAAGATTCTATAATTATTTTAGAGACTAGCTTTTGGGACTAGGGTGAAAGCCCAAAGCATGTGTTTCTAAATAGGAGGGGGGGATGGCCAATCAACTTGAGATATAATTTAGCTCCTGCTTGTGTGGTTATCCTTTTCCTACATTCAACTTAGGTTCAAACCCCAGGTCTATACCATATGAGCTAATGGAGTACCCATATCCTCATATTAGGCCACTAGTATGTTAGAATAGCATTAGACTTGTTTTTCTCAATTTTGCATGTTGGTTCTGGCATTGGGATGTTGGAAGCTCTAGAACTATTCTAAGTCACTTTGTACTCCTATTCCTCTACTCCTTAAATTGTGTTTTGCTTCCTTTGCTCCTTGTTGGGAGACACAAATCCCTAATCCCCAAAGTGGAGCGTAAAGGGTGTTACGTGGTAATGGGCAAAGTGGAAGCCAAACGAGCATAACATGTTTGGACTAAAAGCTCTGATTTGGACAATCAAGAGTGGGAGTGGAACTCCCAATAAAATGCTCAAGAAACGAGCACGAAACAAGCAGTAAGTGAGTCTCTAGAAAAGGGACACAAGAGGATCAATACATGACATGTGGAAGTGTTAAGGAGTCTAAGATGGAGTTTGAGATGGATCTGAGACAGAGTCTGAGATGAACCTAAGATAGAGTCTGAGATGGACTCAAGATAGAGTTTGATATGGACCCAAGATGGAGTCTGAGATGGATCCAAGATGGACCCGAGATGGAGTCTAAGATGGGCCCGAGATGGAGTCCGAGATGGACTTGAGATGGAGTCTGAGATGGACTTGAGATGGAATTTGAAATGGACCCAAAATAGAGTCTGAGATGGATCCAAGATAGAGTTTGAGATAGACCCAAGATGGACCCAAGATGGAGTCCGAGATGGAGTTTGAGGTCAAGTCTGAGATGGACTTGAGATGGAGGTCAAGATTGAGACCGAGACCAAGACTGAGATTGAGACCGAGACCAAGTCTAAGACTAAGGCTGAGACTGAGACCGAGACCAAGATTGATCAGCCTGTTGGATGTTATGCCAAACCTCATAAACTTGTGGTCCAAATTATTGCAACACTTAATACAGTCCCTTCCACTGAGTAAAGAGCCCTTTAGACAAACCACATACCATAAAATTGGGAAAAAAAATTAAAACCAAGTCATCCACTTTATACTTCACAAGTGGATAATGATGGGAGTTGAAGTGCTATTGTTGTCCCACTTGTACGTGGTCTAGGTGTTTGGCAGACTTTGCTTGGATAAATGGAAGAATACTTGTCAAATACTGATCTCAAAACCTAGTATCGGCAGCTTGTAGCAATCACAAAGATAAACTCAACTCTATTAGTAGTATTAGATCATGACTATATAAGAGTTTATATGGTGAACCACCAATAGAACTTTACACTCTTGTGACATGTGTATACCGAAGAGAAATAACCATCCCAATCCAAATGATAAAAGTTCACATACTTCACAATCATCCCTTTGAAGGTTTGAATGATCCGTTTTACCAAAATATTTGACTATGGATAATAAACACTCATTAAAGTGTGGCATATCCCTAATCGAGATGTTAAAACATGAAGTGCCTCAGCCATAAATGTGGGACCATTATCCAAAAGAATTTGCTCCAAACAAAAATGTTAAAACACCATTTGATTGAGGAGGAAGTATCCAATAACAATTGCAAATGCACTAGCAAGAGCACCAACTTCCACCCAATGAGTCAAGTAGTCAAAAACAATTTTGACATACTTATCATTAACAGTTGACTATAGAAAATGCCCTATCAGATCAAACGCCACAAACTCAAATAGATAGGAAATTGTAATTGACTTCAACCGTCTTTCTGCAATATGAGGGGGAGTATTATGAGCTTGGCATCAAACACAATTACACATATACCGGATAATATCACGTCACATTTTCGACCAATAGAAAAACTTGCATAGCTTCTCGATCACACAACAATGTTGTAAGCAATCAAAGAGAACGACTTGAGAGATGATCTATGGGGTTCAAATATAGAGGGAAAGGGCTCATGAACAAAAGTGCACCCCTTTTTCCAATCGGTTAAGGGTCTTGGGATATTTAAGGTTAAACGTCTTTAGGTTTGAATAGTATTAGGCTGGGTGACCTTCTGGGAAGTCCAAACTTAGAAGCTTACATTTGGTATAAGAGGGGTCTCAGGTTCAACTCTGTTGGTTGGCTAGGGGTATCACACCACATGTTGATTGACATCTGGCTAGTGGGCGTGAACTTGCAGGGAAGTGTGATGGATTGTTAACAACCAAAGAGAATGACTTAAAAGACGATCCATGGGGTTCAAATATAAAGGAAAATGACTCATAAACAAGAATGCACCCCCTTTTCCAATCGGTTAAGGGTCTTGGGATATTTCCAAACTTAGGAGCTTACAGATGTCCCATATGCCCACATAGAATAGGAAAATCATGGTAAGTATGGAGAAAGCATGGAATAAAGATCAAAGGCACCACTAACCATAAATGATCATTAGAACTTGTCCCTACAAAACAAAGAAAACTATCCTCAAGGTGATATTGAGAATGTAAATGCTGAAATGGCAAGTTATCAGCAAGTGATATAGAATTCTCAAACTTATTGTGAAGCTTTGAATCCATAGCTTAATCTTTGAACTTCGCAAACCATATCAAAAGAAGGTAAATCTTGCTTTGCACTTTGTGGACACTAAATGTCAAATACAGCAACCATCGACATCACAAATCCTTGTCTAAAAAATCCACAAATGTTGGAACAACAAAAGAGAGTGAAGAAAGAAGAAGAGTTTGAAAAAGGGCATTAGCATCAGCCATAGAATCCATTAAACAATGAACAACATCAAAATTATATATATCTGAAGCTTCAAAACCCACTAAGCAGTACAACACAAGTTCTTCTGCTTCAATAATGAAGTAACTGCAACATAATCACCTTCTAATAACATCTAAGAACCATGTAGATATATATAAAGTTTTTCGAAACCCCAAACTGCTGCTAAATTCTCCTTTGTCGTGGAGTAGTTCACTTTTGTTGGTTGTAATGTATAGTTGATATATACAACGGGATGGTGCTAACCAGGCACACTTGGGCTTTCTTGCATAAATACACATTCAAGACCAATATTAGAAGCATCGATAAGCAAAATGAAAAATCAAGTGTAGTTAGGATATGCCAAAACTAGAGGAGTCATCAATAGATTTTTGATATCCGTAAACGCTTGTTCATAGTTTACAAACTAGATGAAAAATGATGTTGACAATTTCAGCAACGCTCGCAAAGGTGCAGTGTGATCAGAAAGATGATCAACAAAATGACCGAGATACTACATTTTACCCAAGAAGTGTTGCACATTATTCACACACTTCGGAGTAGGGAATTTTAAAACAAACATAAGTTTATTAAGATCAACTTACAAACCCTCATAAGAAATATAGTACCCAAAATAAGTTGTGTTCTTGGACCCAAATATGTATTTCGACCACTTCAGCTTTAAACCACCTTCTCGTAATCAATTTAACACCTTACAAACATCACAAACATATTCCTCCCATGTCCCCTTTGAGTGGATTAAGACATCATCAAGAAGTTAGCAGTCACGTCCATTATATTGCAAAGAACCTCGTCTAATCATCCATTAGAAAGTTGTTGAAGTATTGTTCAAACCAAATAGCATCACCAAAAACTTGTACAACCCAAATGGTATACGAAAAGTTGTCTTAGGAATATCTTCTTCGGCCATTAGTATTTGTCAGTACCTAGAACCAAGATTTAACTTAGTGAACTAATGATTTCTCCTTAGACGATTCAATAGATCAGCAATGTGCCTAAAGACTTTGTAACTTTCGAATAACACCCTTTTCCAACATCTCCTTTATGTTTACATGTAAAATCTTGATCTCTTTGGGTGACTAATAACAAATAAAAACCTTGATTAAACAAGCATCCTAAGTTGGAATAAAATGACGTGTTGCAAACTTGGCCCTAGACGATAGGTCAAATTCAAAGAGATCAGTATACTCTTTTATAAGCCAGTCAATTGCTGCAACACAAAAACTATCATAGGGATTCGAAAAGGGAAGAGATGAATAAGATGGAAACATAGGAAGAAGTAATGGAGAAATAAAAGTGATGGAAGCAGAAAGACAAACAAGTATAAAAATGAAACGAATGGAAAAAATATAAAAAAGTATGAGATAAGGGGGATTGCATTGCAATCAATCCATACCAAGGATAAAGTCAAAAGCTTAACTTAGTACCACCCATAAGACTACAACTCAAGCTTGAGATTGCCTACATACATGACCAGATTTGCTTCATCTCATGCTTGTTGCCATAAAGAATGAAAACTAGCTCTGCCACACAACGCAAACATAGACAGCAATGTGTGGCAATAAACCGAGGAATAAAAGATAAACTTGCGTTTGTATCAACCAACACAGAGAGAATAATAAGAAATCTCTTATTATAAAAATAAACTTGGAAAGTAAACATTGGATGAATTAGTGCCGAGTGAACCCATTAATGATACTCCTGAAAGAAAGGTGAAGAGGTCATTAACTTATTTACACAAGGTCCCTTTACTACTCATGTAACTCTTTGTTTCTCAGAAGCATCTTAGTGTCCGGACCTTCCACAACAGCAATACTAACAAGACATTGTTAATACCAAGGTCTCCATCTAGGAAATGAAAGTTGCCAATTCAAAAAATTGCAATAACATCGATAAGTATAACCAACTTTATCACACACCCAATAGTAGATATCACGACTATAACCTTGTCCTAGCCATTGTTTTTGAACTTGGGTAGCAGTAGCATTAACCTTTATTGGAATAGGACCATCTCCCACAGGAAGTGGAGTTGAAAGACATACAACAAGAAGTGGAAGAAGTGATGATTTATAATATTTTGCCAAATGAAAAGTGTTATCAAGGGTGGCTGGAGCAAATGCATGCATAAGTTCTACAAGATTTTGATGAAGTGTTGGCCATAATATTCCTAATTTGATCCACTTTAAAATATTTGGCTTTGTATGAAGCAAAAAGCTTTGGAAATGAACGCTAAATTACATCATAGACTTAGATGGCCCTTAACGAAAATGATGCAATTGGTGAAAGATATCATCACAATTGTCGACATGTCTAAATGTGTGTTTGAAGAAGTTTAAGAGAATGCTTCAATCCTCATGAGTGGCTACACTTAAACCATTATACCATTGCAATGCTATCCTTTGGAGACATGTGAGAAACTCATGCAAATGCTGAGCATCATCCCAAGAATACAATCACTGTAAAGTGATCAAACCAATTGTACACATCATCCCCAAAGTTCCCACAAAAGAACTTCAGTTGAACGCAAGGATTGGCAGCAAGAGTAAGAAAAGTTGTACCACGTGCTATGAATGCTGCCATCAATTGAGTTTAATTATTTAATTACAACCCTATAGCATCGAGCAATTACACCAACTACTACTCCAGAGTCAAAGGAGGAGGAAATTGTTGCTCTATTATGAAGATGAATAAAAAAGAAAAAGCAAAAAAGAAGACGTTGAAAAAAATTATAAAAAAAAGGGAGATTTAAACAATACAAAAGTTAAATCTAAACCAAAATCTCAAATCCTAGCACTCTTCAAAGAGAATCAAAGTTGCCCTTCATCTTTACCAATGTGATTGCATGGAATATAAAAAAGAGAATATAAAAATATGCATATCAATTAACCCAAAAACCCTAGTTTATATACAAAAGTGAATGGTTTGAATAGGAACTATCAAAATCTTATTATGCTAATATTAGTATACGGTATTGTAGCTATCACAATAACAAATTTACTTAAGCAAACCAAAAATATTAAGACTGCTTAAATGATTTATTAACAAGAATATTGCAATAAAAACCACTTAAAAAAGCTGGTAAAATTGTAACCATTCCATTCACTCCAGATGTTATGGAGTGCAGGTTGGCCACAACAGTAGGAATAGTTTCAAATGCTCTATTACAGAGGACTGTGTGTTGGTTTTGGTGGCGGCATGGACGAGCTTGAAGGTGGAATTGTTCCACTCAATTTGACTGATTCACCCAACCTTTTAGTTGTCCCGTTCCTGTTGGAGCTTTTCTGTGATCGATCACTCACAAGAGTGCTGCTGTCTGTTGCTGACAGCCGCCATAAAAACACATGCGAGGCAGCTGTGGATGACGTGACGAGTACTGCAATTTGCTTCTGGAGGCAACGCGGAGAGAACAAAACCAAAGAAAAGACCAGCTTGAATCCAATAGGATGTAGGTACTAAACAATCTACGAGTCAACAACTGTATAGAAAAAAATGAGGAAGCATGCAGTTCAAGGTGGTCCCATCCCGTTAAAACTTCTCGTTATTCTCGCATGAATTCCTGACAGCGACCGGCTGCCTGGCCGTTACTCTAGCTCGTCCCTCTGATCATGTCGTAGAAACTCGTGTGTGATCCGTGTAAAAGTCAAGCTACGCGAAGATCCAAGCTTTTACCTCCCTTGAGGATTCACCAGCTGCGAGAAGACCGCGCTGGCACTGGCATCCTCGAAATCGTCCTCGCTTCCCAACCGGCGGTGGTAGTCGGCCTGGTGATCCGCAGAAGACCGGAGTGGAACTTCCATTTGGTCTCCAGCCCGCGTGGCCGAGTGATCCAGTATCATCCCGCTGCTATCCCCGCTCGACGCCTCCTGGAGCTGGAGCGCATACTCGAGGTTCCACAAGACGTCTCCCATGGCCGGCCTGTCGATGCCTTGCTCCGCCAGGCACTTCTCCGCCGTCTCCCCGAACTTCTGGAGCGATTCCTGCGAGCACTGCCCCTTGAGGTTGGCGTCCACGATCTGCTCCAGCGCTCCCATCCGCTGGTACTGCATCGCCCACTCGGCGATGTTAACTTGCTCGCGAGGGAGAGCCGGGTTGATCGCCGGCCTCGCGCACAGCACCTCAAACAGCACCACCCCGAACGAGTACACGTCCGACTTCTCGGTTAGCTGCTGCCGCCGGAAGTACTCGGGATCCAAGTATCCAAAGCTTCCCTTGACGGCGGTGCTTACGTGAGTTCTATCCAGCGATGGTCCCGTCTTGGACAGCCCAAAGTCCGAGACCTTGGCCACGAAGTTCTCGTCCAGGAGAATGTTGGTGGTCTTCACGTCGCGATGGATGATGGTCCCCTGCTCCGCTCCCGTGTGGAGATAGTGGAGCCCTCGAGCAGCGCCGATGCAAATCTCCAGCCTTTGCTTCCACGAGAGCGGCGGGAGGTCCGAGCCGTAGAGGTGTGCGCGGAGAGTTCCATTGGCCATGCACTCGTAGACGAGGATCATCTCGCAGTGTTCCTCGCAGTAGCCGATGAGAGAGACAAGGTGGAGGTGCCGGAGCTTGGACAGCATCTCGATCTCGGTCTGGAACTCGGTCAGTCCCTGCTCGGACCTCGGGTTGCCGCGCTTCACCGCGACTTTGGTGCCGTCGAAGAGCTCCCCGCGGTACACCTTGCCGAATCCTCCCACGCCCAGCAGCAGCGTCTCATCGAAGTTGTTCGTCGCCTCCAAGATCTCGGCGAAGGTGAAGAAGCGACCGCCGAGGCTCGAGGTGGCGGTGGACGCGACGGTGGCGCCGCTCTTGTTGGACGCGCCGCCGGTAGAGAACTTGCTCGCGATGCTGGTGGAGTTTCCATTCCCGGCGGCGTGGAGCGGCAGCCACGACGCGCTCTTCTTCTTCTTGCTCTTGCCTTTGGCCAGTCCGGGGTGGCGCCGCCGCCGGACGAAGCACAGCCCGGCACCAAGCAGCCCGATCACCAGCAGCCCACCAGCGACGGCGCCGCCAATCCCAGCGGCGCCAATACCAGTGGAACCCCCGGAAGAGCCATCATCCTTGGAGAGATCCACACCCGGCGGGATCAAACTCCCGGCCAAGCTCCCGCGAGTGTTGTTCACCTTGAAGATCTCGATCCCGCTGAGGATGGAATCGTTGTGCTGCGCTCCATTCCCCGGGGAGGGGCCGAGCTCCACCACCATAGAACTTCCACCATCGTTCATGGGAACCACGAAGTCCATGAACATGGCGGTCTGTGCGCCATTAGCCTTGACCACCACGTCCAGGCCTTTGACCGCGGGCAGCCGGTTGATAAACACGTCGAAGATCCGGGCATACGGCGTACTGTACACCGTCTCGCAGAAGTGCATACGTACAAAGTAGGAGTAGCCGCTGTCCACCGCGAAGGTCCAGGTGAGGTTGAACTGGGTGTTGATGAGATCGCTCACGCCCATCGTTCGCGCAGTGCCATAGACCGACTTGGGCGCGATGAATCCTGGCAGGAGTGGAGGGTACGTGATGTCCTCGATCTTGGGCGCTGGGATCCCCTCGCGCGCGCCCACCAGGAAGGGATTGTCGCGGATCCAGCGCCGGGAGAGGCCCGAGTCGAGCGATGGATCGATGCTCTCGCCGCCGACGTTGAGGCGATACATGGTCTGGAGCGCTGCTCGAGCCATCCCCAGGAAGGCCTGGGTGCCCTGCCCGACGAGCTGCCCATCGTCCTGGATCGCGGCGTCGGGGATGGACACGATCTCGATCGCGTTGACGAAGGCCAGGGAGCCCGGCGACGGGACGAGCGAGATCGTGAGCTGCGCGGTGGTGATGTTGATCGAGTACTCCTTGAGGAGCGCCGGGGAGGAGATGGATCGCGCCTGGGCTTGGATCTCGCCCGCCACGCTCTGGCTGGAGAGGAGGAGGTACTCGTCCGCGCTGACGGAGAAGAGGGCGGCGGCGAGATCTGGCGAGAAGGGGAGGAAGTGGAGGCGAATCCAGTGGCGTCCCGGGGTGAGATCGCCGATGGAGAAGGAGCCCTTGGCGGTAAAGACGCGGGCGGTGCTGTAGAGGCGCTGCTCGTCGGCGGAGGAGAGATTGGCGGCGCTGCTGGTGGGGATGGAGCCGGATCGAGGAGCTCCGCCCTGGGCGAAGCTGGAATCCGCCACGAATGTCCTGCCGCTCACGTTGGTGCTGCCCGCAGCGCCACACGCGAGAAGGATGTTGTCCTTGGGGACGAATTGGGCGTGGGCTGTGCTCGTCAGCCATAGCCAGAGCTCCACAAGCCCTACTGCTACCCACAATGCCCGCATTCTCGCCCTAGTGCTGCTACCACTCCTGCTACTACTTGCCATTTCTATCGCCATTGCGTGTTCTTGCCGTTCTCGAGATCACGTCGCTCCCATTTGTTCTTCGATCTCCAAAGCTACGCGCTAACTACAAATGAAAGCACTGGAATCCAGCGGCGGCAACCGTGCCATGTGGGTCCCCTACATAGAGGCGGTCCGAACGATCCAGATTCTGCCATGTGGCACAACCGGCGGAGGATTTTTTAGCGGCGCATCGTGCTGATGCTCGTGGCCTGGCTGGAAAACCGTGGGAAACGAATGAGTATAGGTGGAATTCATCAAAGTTATTTGACTGCAAACCCTTGGAACTACAGTCAAATAACTTTGAATTTTCTCCCCATTGCCTTATATGGGGACAAGAATGGGGAGGTAGAAGTTCTGTCTGGGGATCCCTGTATTGGTTTGGCAGCGATCCCAAGGTGTCTCATGGAGGTCACAATGCAAGTAACAGCAAAGGAACACTAACAAATCATACTGGTGTTCTCACTGATTTTCATAATGTAGCAGTGATCATAAAATTCTATCTATCTTGGCTTTCTACTGGACTGTTGAATGTAATTGGTATCCTGTTAATCAATGCATCAGAACACTAGTGTTGCCAAGTCAATGCTAAATATGTGAATATAACAGTTACAAATGAATAAACCTATAAAGGATAAGCCCAAATAGATTTATAAAAT
>NW_003314397.1:911-1933 GCF_000143415.4 Selaginella moellendorffii | reverse complement strand
TATATAAATTTTCTTTAACATATATAAGTACAAGTCTCTTGTTTATCGTGTTATTTTATAAGTCTGTTATTGGAAAAAATGATAAAGTGTTTAGCTAGATGATAAACTAAATGAATTTCATGACATGATGAATACCACATTTGTCATGCTTGTGCAATGCTTACACTAAGCACTTTAGTAAATGATTAGATAGTTTATTTCTATAACATGTTTAAAAACTGTAAAAATAATTACTTTATGGATATTTTATATTAATAAAAAATGGTTTTGAATCAAAATAAATACTAACATACTTCAAAGTACTAATGACCACTTCAATTGTGAGTTAAATGTGTTAAATGATAAGTTTGTTAGAGCTCATAACAAATCATTGATGTCAAATGACTAAAAACGTTATATGACTTTGTGGATAGGGACATCTAAAAAATGTAGAGAAGAGGATTGCAAAACACTACACTTTAAAAATAAAACTATGACATATACGTTTAGTTATTTATATATATATTTTATCAATATAACATTAAAATTTAAATGTCTATTTATATTATTATTTATTACATTGAAAGCTTTTATGTTTTGAAAAAATACAAGAAGTAATTTCAAGCTTTGATTATATTATTCTTATAATAATGAAAAGCTATATTATATTTAATATTAATCTCATCAAAAATAAATAAGACAATTGAATATATAATATTAAAAAAGATTTAGGCCTTAAACTTTGTAAAAAAAATGCACTCACAATATATTATTATATTATATTATTTGATTCTTTTATCTTTTATGTAGTTTATATTTGATTCATATGGCATAAATAACATTTGAGATTTCCAAAATATAAAATATAATTATGAGGTCCAAACTCACTTTTGTATATAGGCTAAAGTTTTTGGGCTAATTAATATGCAAATTTGAGTATTCTATTCCATACACTCACATTGGTGAAATGAGGAGCCTCTTTCAATGAGTGCTTAGATTTGGGCTTTTAATTTAGAATTAGCTTTTGCTTTGTCTAGATCTCA
>NW_003314397.1:0-811 GCF_000143415.4 Selaginella moellendorffii | reverse complement strand
TGACTTTGGACTAGCAATTGGTGCAATTGTTCGATACTATATAATTTTAAATGAACCATCAAACCCAATTGATGGTAATATATATGGCATATAGTATAAATTTTGCTGCCAATCCTTACATTTAGCTAAAGTTCTTTTATGGGAATCTTAGAAATGATGTGTATCATTGATCTAACCACTTTATAGTGATTGCTATTTATTATTCTTGGGATGATGCTTGGCATTTGCATAAGTTTCCCACATATCTATTATAAGAGATAGCATTACAGGGATATAATGGTTTAAGTGCAACCACTCATTCAAATTTGAGCATTTTCCCTAATGTCTTCAAGTATGCATTTGGATATGCTGAAAATTGTGATAATGCCTTCTAACAATTGTATTATCTTCATCAAAAGCCATTTGAATCAATAATGCAATTTAGTGTTCCCTTCTAAGGCCTCTTGTTTTGTGCAAAGCCAAATATATTGAAGTGTATCAAATTAGGAATGTTGTGGCCAACATTTTGTTAAAATCTTGTGGGACTTTGAGCATGCATGTGCTTTAGCCACCCTTGACAATGCTTTTCAACTGGTATAACATGATGAGAAATCACCTTTTTCACTTCTCATTGCACATCCTTTATATTAGTTTTTTGTGGGAGATGGTTTTGTTTTAATGGAGGTTGATGTTGCTATTATTTATATTAAGGGATAAGGAGGACATATGATGTATATTGTTGGGTGTGTGATGATGTTGGCCATACGTATCAATGTTATTAACATTTTTTGGATTGGCTGTGAGACACAAAATCCCTAGGCCCCAAAGTGAG
>NW_003314396.1:395929-397141 GCF_000143415.4 Selaginella moellendorffii | reverse complement strand
TGCAACATCGAAGAGATTGCAGTAGGTGGGCCTTATTATTTTAAAATACATGGACAAATTTATCATAATATTGGAAGTTTCAGACCAAACAATGGAAATATCATTGAGACAACATTAGACACAATACAAAAGGCTACCATCTGAAAAAATGTGATTCATCATCACTTAAAATTTTATTATTAATAAAGAAATCTATGGACCATTTTTTCATTTTCTGATATGTTATGGTTTTAGGGAAAAACAATATTATGAATCATCAATACCATAATATCAGGATAAAAACTTACCTTTCATTGAAAGATTTTAGCCTCAATATAAATTTATATAAGAAAAAATAAAACATAAAGGTAATAATCTTAATTCATTTTAGCATTCACTCTATATAAAAACATATACAGAAATAATATTAATTATATAGAATATAATAATTTAACTTTTAGATAGTACTTCTAAAAGTATAAATATAAATATTATGAAAAGAGAGGATATTGAATAAAAATATGAAAAAAATTCTAAACTAAAAATATAATATAATTTTAGAGAATAAGTTTAAATATATTTTAAAAATACTAAATATAATAAAGGAAAAAATAAAATATCTAAATTAGAATATAAATAAAACAGTTTCTATAAAATATGATATTTTATAACTTAAAATAGAGTAGTTAATAGTTCTAGATATTTTTTATGTAAAATATTTTTTATTAGTAACCTTATGTTATTTATTAGTATAAATATAAATTAAATTAAACTTATTGAGATGTCAATTGGCTAAGACGTAGTCTAAGATTTATATAATATCATAAATTTTCTACCACTTTATCCTACATGGTATTTATACATGAAAAACATAATAAGGTATAAATATGATTGAGAAAAAATTAGTATATGGACCATATAAAGAAATTTAAATATATTATATTAAACCTTCTATATACCATTCATGAATTTTCTGATATATTATAGTTCTAGCATAACCATTCATTTATCATCATAAAATTTCAGCATTCATAACAGTGCTATAAAGCCTTAATTATAAATATAAATACATGAATATAGGGAGATAATAATCTTATTTCAGATTTATAAAAACAACTACAGAAATAATGTTTATGATATATAAGAGAATACTTTCTATTTTAAATATTACTCTCAAAATGCATGAATATAAATATTAGGTAAAAAAAGGAATATCAATGATAAATATGTAAA
>NW_003314396.1:385554-395805 GCF_000143415.4 Selaginella moellendorffii | reverse complement strand
TTTTAAATTTAAAAGATGTATGCACTTTAGGTGAGTTTTTAAATATATATTAAATATATTTTTAACATCATTATAATTGAGTGTACCTAAGTAACACATACTTTATTAAGAGGAGAAATTATATATTTTAATAAATCATGAAATAATAAGATTTTTATCACTTATATAGAGATTTCAAATAAAAGAAAAAATTAGTTAATAAAAAATGACTCATCTGAGAATGGGATCCCACAGTGAGAAATTCCATTTATAGAATATCCAAGACTTCAGTCAACAATCAGAATTTTAAATATGATATAATGTACTGAGTTATATTTATTATGTTTTTATGTTTGTTGGTAATGGAGTCAATTGTTGAAGATATTTTTAATATAAATATTATGTTATGTTTAACTATATATCTTATAATTATGATTATGTTAAAAATTACACTCTTTGAAATTATTAAAATATCAGAAATAAACACAATGCTCCCAGCGTAGCTGGGACTTTTGCTAGTACTCCCTTATTTAAACGTGCTATTGGCATATGGCATCCGGCGTCTTTTATTCCATTTTTAGAATATTATTTCTGAATATGCTTATAATCTAACGGTTCAAATTCAAAAAATTCAAATAGATGGCATAGATCAAAGTACCAAGGGGTGGCAACTCTTCAAATTTGAATTTGATGACCCTCCAAATCAAGTGAAACTTTTAGGGCGATCGAGCAGCTGTAATCTCTCTCTCTCTCTCTCTCTCTCTCTCTCTCTCTCTCTCTCTCTCTCTCTCTCTCTCTCTCTCTCTCTCTCTCTCTCTCTCTGTGTGTGTGTGTGTGTGTCTGTGTGTCTCTGTGGTGGTGAACGCAGCAGCGGGAGTGTGCATACCCTTTGCAAAAGGCTGGATCGTTGATTGTTCATCGCCATTCACAACACACGCACAGGTCAATGGCGGACAGTCTGAAGAATACGATCTCCAGCTCTGTGACAACTTCCCCACTGGTTGATGCTCCCAGATTTCTCACCCTGTCACGGATTTCTCCCGGATTTCTCTTGATCTCTGATGCTAACGTGGTTTCTGTTGCACAGGAGCGAGCAACAGAGGGCTGTTTGGGAGTTCAAGAATTTTTTTTCTTTTGCTCGTGTCCAGAAAACCAACGACCTTTGGGGTAAACACTCTAAAGTCGTGTATCTAAACTCTCGGGATGCTATTAGAAAGATTCATGAGCGCATGTTTAGTCTGATGACTTCTCCAGTTTTCTTGCTTGTTTGAAATGCAGATTCAAATTAGTGGCGAGAAACTGACTCCACCATTTTCAGCCTGTCAAATCTCTTGATTTTGGTGGCAGAAACAAAAGGCTGGATCGTTGATTGTTCATCGCCATTCGCGACACATGCACAGGTCAATGGCGGACAGTCTGAAGAACACGATCTCCAGCTCTGTGACAACTTCCCCACTGGTTGATGCTCCCGGATTTCTCACCCTGTCACGGATTTCTCCCGGATTTCTCTTGATCTCTGATGCTAACGTGGTTTCTGTTGCACAGGAGCGAGAAACAGAGGGCTGTTTGGGAGTTCAAGAATTTTTTTTCTTTTGCTCGTGTCCAGAAAACCAACGACCTTTGGGGTAAACACTCTAAAGTCGTGTATCTAAACTCTCGGGATGCTATTAGAAAGAATCATGAGCGCATGTTTAGTCTGATGACTTCTCCAGTTTTCTTGCTTGTTTGAAATGCAGATTCAAATTAGTGGCGAGAAACTGACTCCACCATTTTCAGGCTGTCAACTCTCTTGATTTTGGTGGCAGAAACAAAAGGCTGGATCGTTGATTGTTCATCGCCATTCGCGACACATGCACAGGTCAAAGGCGGACAGTCTGAAGAACACGATCTCCAGCTCTGTGACAACTTCCCCACTGGTTGATGCTCCCGGATTTCTCACCCTGTCACGGATTTCTCCCGGATTTCTCTTGATCTCTGATGCTAACGTGGTTTCTGTTGCACAGGAGCGAAAAACAGAGGGCTGTTTGGGAGTTCAAGAATTTTTTTTCTTTTGCTCGTGTCTAGAAAACCAACGACCTTTCATAAAATAAAACACACCTCCTAGCAATTTCCATTATTTATGCAATATAGCCAACGACCTTTCATGAAATAATATGGAAATTGCTCTAAGAAACCTTTACTTCTTCTTGGTACATGTCCATTTCATTTGAGGATTCAAAAAGTGCAATGTCACCTCCTTTCCTCTGTTAAAAAATATAAATAAAATACAAGAGATCTTTTCCAGTGTTCATCAAGGGGAATTCGTTTTCATTTTGTCATCAAAAGAAAACTTAGTATCAAGAAGGTAAGTTAGGGCGAGTAAGTAATGGGCAGAGACTGTCCACCACAATTCCTATAAGCCCGTGATTGGAGTTCGTTAATGATATCAACATTGAAGCCACGTAACAAAGGTAGTGTGGGATTAAACTTGTAAGCTTGGTCCGAATTAGTTTTGAAGCAGGTTCATTCCAGTTCAAAACCAAGTCATCCACGTTTCATAGACATTCTAACCTTTGATGTCAGTCTAATAGAAATTGGTTAACTTAAGTACAGAGTTTTCATTGCCAGCGTAAAGTTGATATACACAGTTGTAAGGTTATGGTTTATATAATCATTTTATTTTGAGGAGCACTTGCATTTTTTATTTACTCCCAGTATAAGCCCTTCATTTTTTGGATGATGGTGCAAAACCAATTACATCATTAGATACATCTAGCACAAACCTCCCCACGGGTGGATGTTTTATCATTTGTGTCTTGACATGTGTCGAATCCTTTTTCCAGCTCGTAAGAATTGGTTCTTTAGAACCGTAAAGATGATCAACTAAGTATGATGGAATGTTAACATCCCTGGTCGTATTTTCCACGTGTATCTTCCCCTTTAAAGTCATAAGCTGTTTCACTGGGCCAACATACTTGCACACAGCACACACTGCAGTGTCTTTAGATGTTCTTTGTGTCACTATTGTATCACATGAGCTGCAAACGGTATGGATAAAAATAGGACGCAGCCTATCTATTTCAAACCATCCTGGCACCTGTAATTGATTTGATGTCTGTTTTAGCATGTATTATATCTCATGTTGCTTACCCCATTACAACATATAGCAAGACTCCGGTATAAGGCTGTTAAAAAATGGTTCTTTGCTGGATCAAGTATGCGTGTGACGATAGTCATTCCAGAGACATTCGCTCTTTTAAATACACCATCTCCTTGTAAGTTTATAAAGCACCGGCTAGGAGCGGTTTCCGAAAGGAATTCATTTAGCATCTCTCTGAATATATATATATTGCTTGCTAGGAATTTTACCTGGCACAAGTAAAATTGGGATCTATCAGTAATAGAATAAGTAAGTAATTATTCTATTACAGTTAACGTGTCGCTGGAGTCTCCATTGTCTGCAACTGTGATCTCAGCAGTATTATGTGCTAGGCTGTTGACCTTAATCATGACAGCTTCAATAGATCCAATTGAATCACGTCCCCTATGCATGTTAGTAAACTCTGCTATGCTTATTGTGGGCACAGACAGTCGCAACAAAGGCGGACTGTGCTGGAATTCTTCAACTATGGTTGTGTCCATGATCTTCAGAGTAAATCCCCATGTCCCCCTATCATATTTTGGGACTGTGGGGATAACTTCAAAACCATACAACTTGAGCCATTTTCCTCTGGTAAATTCCTGTGCACGTTTCTCTGCTACTTCGTGGAACATCCATACGGTAATAGTTTCAGTGCCACCAAAGTCAGTCATGTCTACACGCAGTCGATTGCCTCCATGCACAAGGCCTCGTTTGAGACCGTAGCTGTTGAGTGTATACCCTGCAAACATTAACGTGCTTGCACTCTCGTCAATGCCAGTTATTTCGATCGCTGCTGAGATTTCCATATGTTGGAGTTGCTTGATGTTTGTAATTTGCTGTGTTTCCATAGAAGATAAAGCTACAAGATTTTATCGAGGTTAGTAATTCTACAGTTTGTTTTCTAATTTACCTTGACCAACCGAAACATTAGCTGTATATGCAATGGAGTCTTCCCTGTGCGTTTCTTCATGAGGTGTTTCATCTTCGTTTGAAACATATTTTACATTTAATTATTCTTAGCTAAAACATAGCATACCTCCATCAGTAGCTAATGCTCTTGATTTCAGACAATCTAATTGTCATTAAAAAAACATAGAAAGTAAAAGAAATGTTTGGATGGACTTTAAAATAACTTTTTTTTTGCAATTTGTACCTTCATTAACAACGCTGGTGTCTTCCTGACATGGTTCTGTAACATTGAAAAAAGAAAGATTGCAAGTATTTAGAAAAAATAGTAAAGTCAATTTTTTTTGCTTTGTAACCTTCATTGATGATGGTAGTATCTGCCTTTTTTGATTCAGATTGGTCTGTAGGAATTTAAAAACTTTTAGGAAAACAAAAAAATGAAAAATGAAGAACAAGTGTAATATTGTTCTACCTTTTCCTTGCATATTCTCAATTTCCATCTCACATGGTTCATTTGGGTGAGCAACTCTAATAGGTGCTTTGTGTTTTCTTCTTTGAACCTCAGCTGTGCATTCTTCAATGCAATCCCTGGAAATTCAGACAAACTAATAAAGAAAATACCTTCTTCAACATCATTTATCGGAGGAATTGTGGTCAATGTGTCTTTAAGCCTCTTTCGATTGCTCTTCTTGGTGCCTTTGAAGGTCCAAGCACTTTAAAAATAGCTTTGGAAATGTGTGTACAAACCAAGAGTGTCTCTTTCCATCTCTTTATGGTTACCTGACCTAAAAATAAATCCCTCTTTTAAAATTAAAAATATTTGGACAAATGTGAAAGGTATCTAGAGATGGCAATTCATTAACGATCAACAAATGAGTTCGGCAGTTGTTGTCTAGGTGGATCACTCGGATGAAAGGAAGGATATTGTATTTTACGGCTGAGATACACTTTAATGAGGTATATGGTCAATACTTTGGCCCGAACTAAATGTATACTTTGGCTGAATTTTGTATTTTATGGGTGAGCATTGTATACATCGGCCCAGATTGCGGCGTTGCCAATTGGCCGCTTCATGGCTGCACTATTGCCCACCAGGGTCTACTACACGGGCTCAGGGTTTTTCACTCAATCCAGGACTCTTCATTACGTAAGCAATAAGGATGTAACCCACGATGACGTTTGCGATGATGAAGAATAGAGGACAAGAGGATTTCCGTCCAGATCCCAGCCAAGGCCAAGCTTCTGGAAGCCCAACCTGAGACACTGTGCCAGGACCGAGTTGGAGAAGGCCCAGCAAACCCAGGGATGGAGGAGAGAATGCTGAGGAAGTAGCACGGGAGTGCGTAGTACGCAAAGACAAAGGAGAGGAAGAACTAGATCCTTGACAGGTCCTTAACGCTTAGCTTGTCATGCAAAGTCCTGTCGAACACGCAAGATAGTATTCACGCGAGATAGTAGCTCCACCAGATTCTTTCGCAAAAGACCAGTCCATCCAAGTTGACTTCGATCAAAACACTTCAAAGGAAAGCAAGCAAGAAAAGCTTGTTTTCTTACCTGAGTGGTGATCGAATTTTTCTTTCCTCCATCCAATTTCCATTTATATATGCAAAAACAAATAAAATAAAACACACCTCCTAGCAAACATCAGCTCTGTTTGATGGTTATCTGTAGCAAGAAAGGAATGTCAAGATACAAAAACTAAAAAAGGGAAAGAACAACAAAAAATGATTCTCAAGTGGACAATAAATGACAAATGCATCAACTGTATCAGAATTTAGCATGTTATAATGAACAAACACATAGTCCACCAGAAAATACAGTCATTTATACTTCAATACACATCGCTTGCTTGCAGATGCAAAACCAGCAATTCTATACCAAAAATCCATTTACCATACCATCCCATTAACTGCTCTTACCTCTGGAATGCCCAAATAATATACCAAATTGAGGAATATGATTGAGCCACCTCTTCATGTGTTGAATAATTCTTTTAAGCTTTGAGTCCAAGCTTGTATTATTCTATTCCAGTTAAACATTTAAGAAATAGTGTTTGGTTGCAATCACTAAGTAAAAACTAAATAAACCAAGTGCCTGTTACATATTGAACTAAAGCAAGTTTTAATAAATTGTTCTTTTTTTTGGATTAATATCTAACTATCCCAGCGGAGCTGGGTTCCCTGCTAGTACTCATATATTTAAATGAAAGAGCTAGTATAATAATAGCATATACTGGGGACACTTATTCTGGGCATATCCCAAAATCTAACGGTTGAGATTAAATAATGGAAAGTTGTGACTTTTGGGATCATAAAAAATTTTAAATGGCTTTTAGGGCAGGGAGGAAAGCGACGAGCGTTGGTAGCGGGAAGGCTCTCTCTCTCTCTCTCTCTCTCTCTCTCTCTCTCTCCTTTGGAATCATGTGCCCTGGATTGATTCAGGGCCCGACCTTGTTTATTTTTTATCCTGGTATAAGCAAATTCTCTTTTTCTGGGCTGCTATTTTATCTTTCCTTATGTATCGAGCCCAGCAGCGAAAGCTTGGCATGTTTTCGGCCATAAGGTACGCATTTTTCGCTCAGCATCCCAGTTTGGTTTTGTGATATGTTGTGCACAAAGCTCTGTTGATTGTTGAGATCTCTTCCCAGAAAGTATTGCAGCATTGATAAAACGAATCCCTCTTTTCGTGTTCTTGAGTTGATCATATTTTCTCCCAGCAGCATTGCAGCTTGTCCAGCAGATGGCTGCCAGTAGTCCAATTTGCAGGGATTTGCTCTTGAGCCCAGAGGATCCTGGTGGCTACGCCTTACTCTTACCATTGCCCTGGCGCAGATCCATCCAATCCATCAGCATCTGCTGCAGTACCATGCTCAGGGCATCTTGTCAAACACCTCAAATGGGATCAGTGCTTGCCATAGCCAAGAGCATGACATTTTAAGGCACAATGTCCAAGGAAGAAAACTTGAGCAGTTCCACGAATTGCAGACTGGAGTTGTGGACTGGTTTTTTCATGTAGTCCCTCGTGGTTTCTTCTTCTGACTCTTGGTAACATAATGTGTTCTTCTTGGTGATCTTAGTATTCTTTTCCAGAGAACTTGTAGTCCTGGAGCTTTCAAGACTGCTGATTCAACAAAGGAGGAAGTATGTGAAGATTGCTATTTGGATGGAATTGAGAGCGATGGCACTCCCAATTGATGTGAATGTGAGAGATGAGTCTTTGTGTGTATGTATTCCTAATTTGATAATTCTTCCAGATTGTTTACTTTGATGCATTGAGGCTGTAATCAACTGGTTTTTCTCACGCTTGAGTCGTCAATTGTACTCCTACAGTTGGGACACAATGGACGATTACACTTTAATTGTACTTCTGTGACACAATGGTGATTACACTGCAGACCAGGTCAGCCTCCTCTTCTTTTCTTATGATTTTGTCTTTTCTAAACTGGATAAACGTTTTTTATTTTGCTTTTAGATGCTTCCACATTGTCAACAATGATGCAATTGGAGGTACTGAGACTCACAAATAATGCCAAAGAAAATAGTTGTGGATTCAACAGAAAGAGGTAACATTCGATAAATTATTGTTTGTATACAAACCTGATTTTTGCTTGCAAACAAACGTACCAGATCACAAAGCGAGGTCCAGACCTGGTCCTGAAAATCCGAGGACAGCTTTGGAGTGTACTTCATCACGTGTGGAGCTGCATCCGGCTAAGCAAAGCATTGAGCCTCCATGCCAATAGCAATCAAAACTGTCACATGGAACATAAAGTGATGTGAGATTTCTACAAGACAAACTTAAAATTTATTCCATGTCATGGAAACTTATTACCTGAACCATTTGTGTTTGGGCATACACAAAAAAGCAAAAAATAAATTACATGGAATGAATGGAGCTATTAAAATAAATGCTGAGACACCAACCAGAAACTTTGTCGGCCTTCCTCAACCTCACACTCAAATAATACACTTAAATTATAAAAGAAGAATTCAAGAAGCTACAAGTTCATCGTTTGTAAGCAACATTCTTATGTGCATAAAAGAAAATCACCATCTTTAGAAGCTGAAATGCGTTATGTGCACAAGAATCATTACATATAGCCTGTTGATCAGAGTTTACTTCTTTTCAGCTTTTCAGTCACTTCTGTACCAGTGACCACATTTTCAATGATCACCACTTAGGAACTTCTCCTACATCTCATGTCCAGAAACTTAGCCATAGTCTCTGAAGCTGGTCATCATGTATAATAGACAGTGACAGTGGCAAAGGCAGTGCTTGCCTTCCATTTGAAGTCCCAGAATCGTCAGAGAGCTTCAAGACTGCTATGAATCCCAGAGGAGATGCAGCCTCCAAAGGAAAACATCTGGAGCCCAAGTCGGGCTAGATGAAAATATAACTTGAGAAACTTGTAGATAATAGCTTCATGATGATGGGACATGCATAACACTCTACATAAGAAATGGAAAATTAAGCTCTAATCACCATTGAGGGCTTTGCCTGCTGAAAGAATGTCAATTTAACTATTTTAAGTGTTGAACTCATGCTACTGATTCTTGGGTATGGGCATCAAGAAGAATGCAAAAGATACATTGAATAGAGGTAAGTGGTGCTGGACCCTGGTCATCCCATCACGATCACCACCCATTGCACACTTCATGGATCAATCCATTTACTATTAACCTCAAAGAAAAACTGCCTACCTGATCACTGCCTTAGCTTTCTTAACGTTGATTGCCAAAGAACTGTTATAGCAAGAGGAAGGTTTGTCATGCCTCTTGAATTTAGGGCAAATAGGTCCCTCAACCATGGCAACAACAGCACTAATTCCCAGATTAGACGATGATGTTACATACCAATACCTCTTGCAATTCCCACTACCAGCCCATGGTAAATTGAATGTGTTTGCAAAAGAACATGTCAGGAGTACTAGGAAGGTGAAGGCATTGAAGAAAAAAAGCCAGCATGCAGGCAAATGATGAACATATTTCCCCCATATGATCCTGTCGCTTACAGGTATCAATATACTGCCGTGTTAGCAGTGTTTACATTTATCCTTTCGTCTTGATTACAGAGTGGAACCTCTGATATCTATTCTTTTTGGAGAAAGTCAGTGAATATCTTGGGATACAGGTAAACATAGTGCTTTGTAAGTTTTGCTATCAAAGCTAGAGGAAGTTCTTCGGTTGGGGTATGGTTTTGTTACAGTTTTTTACGGCAGTATGGTGACAGAAAGGCTATCTAGAAGTCCCAATGGTAGAGTCGACTTAATGCTACAGGTAAGTCTTGCTCTTTGCTATCACGTCATTCTCGTGTGGATCCAGGATACAAAATTTAAGCACCACTACATATCGCTATCTGATCAACGACAGCAGTGGCTGGAGAGAGAGAGAGGAGATTTGGAGTCTGAATCACAGCAGTAGCAGCAGCAGCATCACCAGTGAGAAGATCTCAAGGCCATGAGAATCCTCCACCAGTTTGGGATCAGTCACATGTACGTAGCAGCCAGGTGAGAAGGGCAGTGCGAGGGACAGGGACGAAGATCTCACGAGGGACAGGGATGAAGATCTTACAGGGTCCGTCATCACCCGATTGATGAGGTCCTGGTTTGCTCTATCACTTTGGAGCCATCTCTGAATGGCAAGGTGAGCTTCAACGTGGTGGCAGTGATCCAGAGCAGCAGCTCTAGAAGTGGTAATGATGACCATGCGTTTCTCTACAAGGACATGGTGCTGTACAAATCCAATTACTATTAGCATCACATGTCTGAGGACAAATTAAGTGAAGTGGTGCCAGATTCAATTGTATTTGTGTTGTAATACTACATTATATATAAGGTGTCTCCTACCCTTGACTGGCTACAAAAAATAGCAAATGTCTTTCCCTCTTTGCTCTAAGTGAGCACTCTGACCAACACACATAACAGTAACATATGTGTCGAGAAGGCCAAGTACAAGCCCACTGCTCAGTTCAAGCTCAAAGTCACCTTGCTTCTCTACATTTATATCAACAGCTCCTCTACATAATCAGGCTGTGTACTCCACATGAACCATGGAGCCTAGAGTTGGCCTGTCACAAGATGTCTCTTCTCCTCTGGTATTCCTGTTGAAGCACTAAGCAACAAGTAAGCAATACAAACCTTACACCATATCACTCACGGTCACTTTTGCAAAAGCTTACTTAAATTCCACGCTTGCGCAGACTCAGAATCATGTAAATATGAGTGCACACTCGCAGTTATGCTCGCT
>NW_003314396.1:361639-385056 GCF_000143415.4 Selaginella moellendorffii | reverse complement strand
ACTCAGTGTGCTGCCTAACTCTTCACTTATTTCCTCTGGGAATGATCAGAAAGTAATAACTTGAACAATGTTTTCTCTGCTTCTAAATTTCCAGGCACTTCCACTCTTGTATGACCCTGATGATAATGAGAATGTGGATAATGTGGACTTATCACACGAGCACGTACTGTGGGAGACTTTCTCAAGAGAACTAAACTAATACAAGATGCAGATAGGTTCATCAAGAGAATGTCATTCACTTCTTAGTGACTGCTTAGTGCCTGTAAAGTTCACGAGGACTTGGAGAGATGATCAAAAGGTGGCGATGGATATGCTTAAGTGTGTGAAGCGTGAGCATATGAGTTCTGTGCTTTGTAGGAGCTTCATTATTGCCGAATTCAAACTATCTCTTTATTTTCTATCTAAGTCACGTGTATATGCACTGTTAGCACAACTATTATATAGAAACTGAATAAGAGTTTTGATGGATGGCTCAAAAGAAGTTAGGTTGATTCAAAAAATACCTCTCCAAATTTTTTAAGAGATGGAGAATGATAACTCCACAATGGTGAGATGTGATGGTAAGAATTAAGGACTAATGCTTAACATAAACATGAAGTTTACCTATGTATGTATTAAGTTTCTAAGCATAAAAAGTGGCAAGAGGAAGATGGATAAAGACAATAAATTCTACACAACCAACCATGCAAACAAACCGTCAAGTAGGCAACAATCAAAAGTAAAAGCAAAATAAGTGTTAGATAAAATGCAAAACATCATGGATGAGTTGACAAGAACTTGTCAAGTGAAATGCTGATGAAGCACAAGCAAATGTTCTCAAAAAATCACAAATCATATCACTGATTTATTATTTCAATACTTATTTACCATACTTATTTCTGTTACTTGAGCAGTATCTAAAATATATAACTGTGAATAAACCAATATTATGATAAACTTGTCCATGTATTTTAAAATAATAAGGGTCACCTACTGCAACCTCTTCAATGTTTGCACCTATTGATGCAAATGCTAATGCACTATTATAATTTAGTATTAATACACATATAACTTTTTTGACTGCAGGTATTATATTAGAAAATAAATTTTAGTTACTTATAAAAATGTATAAATACGAAGTATGAAAGTGTGGATGTACTCTGAACACTTCAACATCATAAATTATACAATCTGCTATTCTTTTCGTGAGAAACCTTTTTTACTTGAACTCTGAAACAAACAGTGAATCTAACTGAAGAAACACAAGGTTGTTTCTTGTATTTTTTCTCTCAACGCATTATCATGTTCTTCTCCTTCGCATTTTTTTTCAATAGAAAGCAGACGTTGTGATGACAAATATCTTTGGAAAATTGTTTCCAATGCAGAAGCTCTACATGCGGGACTGGCCATTTGAACTCTACATTGATATGTGGGCTAAGATATATCTTCTTTATCTAGCCAGGCATTAGGGTAATTCAGGCCAGGGTAGTGAGCTGATTAGCTTTTTTGAAGCTTGATAGTGATGAGGATCTGACAGAGATTCAAGATGTAATGCTGCCACAATGTGTCAACTTTGCCACAGAGAAAAAAAGTGATGTATGCTCATATCCAAGTTATTAGGGTGACACCATCCAGCCAGCACTATTGGAAGCTAGCATTAGACAATAAGAGTGAGTCACATCTATTTCTTGTTGATCATGTAGATGGAATAGGAAATCTATTTGTATTCCACACTTTATGACAATGCATGGGCTTCTGGTTACACAAATTATACTATAAATTATGATTTAAGATATTAATAACTTATTCTATAATATTTTAATATCATAAAAATCATGATACTAAAAAAACAAAAAATTATATATACATTATAATATAGCATGTTATAATATAACAATAATTTATATATTAAGCATAAATTATGTAAAAGGGACTTTCAATATAAATATTATATTATGTTTAATTATGTATGCTATAATAATGATTATGTTAAAAATTACAATTACAATTACAACTCTTTGAAATTACTAAAACATCAGGAATAAACACAATGCTCCCAGCGTAGCTGGGACTTTTGCTAGTCAATACTCTTTATTTAAAGTTGCTATTTTGGCATCGGCATCACATATTCCATTTTTAGAATATCCATTTTTACTTATGGCAGATGCTATTAATCCGACTGTCCAAATTTGTGACGATTGATATATACGGCCAAGATAAATCCATATGGCAATATGGGAGGTACTGCTTCAATTCTAGGTTTGCAACCACTCCATCGACTGGGAGGGAATGCTTCGCTCAAGTATGCTTTGCAGATTGATATCTAGATGATACGGTTTCATTTATCCTATTTCTAACCCTAGGAAGGAATTTGTCTTTGTTCATAGAGTGACGCTACGTTTTGGAGACTATCTGCTATAGAAACGTTATCTACCAATACAATTATCAATCTCTACAGGTACATGCCTTTTTTTTGCTGCTCTTTTTCCTGACTGGTGGCTGTGGAGGTCAAGGGTATCAGACAGGGCAATCGTTAAGCTTAGGAAAGGTGACTGAGCAAATTGTATTTCTTTATGTGAATGGATTGGTTTTGAGTTTTAGGGGTTCTTCCTCCTCCAAGTTGTCCAGATAACAGGCTGAGTAAATCCCAGGCTCTTGACTGGGAATCCACAGCAGCGTGGCAGTCACTGCCTTCCTGACATTCTCGAGTTTTCTCAACAAGTGGTACTATGAGACGGTGCTCAAGCTGGGACAGCCTCCACTTCCACCGGGATCTTTGGCAACGTGGCTGCTTTTCTCAGAGGCTTCAAGTCTGGAAGACAGACTACATTGCAAAGTTGAGTGATCTTGTACTTTCTTTCGCTTGTTTAACTTGTGCTTTTTCTTGGTTTCAGGTGCAATCGAGTGGGTTTTACAAGGCGCGCGTTTCTGTTCTGGCAGCATGCAAATTTGTAAAGACAGCTTTGAGACAGGATGGGAGAGCACTGTTACGCTCATGGGACAAAACTTGTTTGCGGGGTTAACTGGAAAGAGCCACTTGAAGCTCCAAGCCCACTGTGAACAATCCCAAAGCTCTCAAGCAGTATGTGCCCCTCATCGTCAACAACATAAAAGCTTGCCTTGCAAGGTGGTCTATGCAGGATAAGATCGTTCTTCTTACCGAGATGAGAAGGGTAAGCAGTTGCCTTAGTTTTCTTGTTGACACTGGTTTTTTCTGATATGACAGTTCACGTTTCTAACTGTCCTCTACATTTTATATGGGAAAGACTCCAGTCTCGACATGGAAGAGACTCTCCTTGTACTACATTGTCAACCAAGGCATTCAGGCTTTCCCCATCAACTTCCTCGGCACTGCGTACAACAAACCCATATGCATTGTACATCATAGCTTTGTGACGTTTTTCCATTTTTCAGGCCGAGGCGAAAGCTCATCAAGCTTATCCAGGACGTGATCAACCAGCGCTTCTGGAAAGCCACAGAAACAAGCATTCTTTCGTTGCTCATGGATCAGCTGGATGACAAGAAAGAGGCGCTGGAAGACGCTCATATCATCTACATGAACGCTGGTCACGACTCAACGGCTCATGTCATCATGTGGCTGGTGATTTCCTAAGGCAAAAGCCTGATGTGTTTGAGAAAGTGAAGGTAAACCTTTGCAGTTTCATACAAACTTTCCTTCATACAATCTTTCTTCTTTAGGCCGAGCAAGACAACATTGCTGAAGTCATTTCAGAAGGGGAAATGCTCAACCTTTTATACATCAGAAGGATGTGCTACCTATCTAGTGTCAGTCCATTTTCCCCTGTTTTTATTCCTGAATTTATTTTTTATTTTTGCAGGTTGTCAATGAAACACTGCGACTTGCAAAAATATCTCCAATGGTCTTTAGAAGAGCCTTGTTAGGCCTCGAGTTTAATGGTGAGTCTGCTTCTTCTCTCAAGTGATTTTCAAGTGATGTTCAAGTGATTTGGAAGCGTGGCTAAGACAAGTACATATGGATCCACCCTGATCCGGAAAAGTTCAATCCAGCTGGGAGGTACGAGATTCTCACCCATGCTCTGTAACTCTGGCTGGGGTTTTTCACTAGAAATATGGAGCATCTCCATTCACGTTCATACCCTTTGGGATGGGAAATCAAACTTACGAACTTGCCAAGCTTCAAATCTTCAATGTCGTCCATTACTTCGTTATTACAGGTGAAGATCTATTATTTGTGCCATTATTCCTTTATCTGGGGTTTGTAGGTGGACTGCCTTGGATCCCAACAGCAAAGTTTCTTACTCAACAGGATGAAACTCAAAGACGAGAAGATACTCAAAGGCAGGCTTGCCAAGTACATTATAGAGGCTGTTTGTAAGTCCCAAATGTTTCTCATCACAGGTCTTTGGAGGACATGCATAGCTTTTATGACCACGGACCAAATGTTGAGAACAGCAGCATCATCAAGAAGATATAATTAGCAGTTTGGTGCCATTACATAAACCATTTCTTACATCAAGATTATGTAATAGCATTGTGCAATGCTTCTTTTCTAAATATTTAATTTATGTGGAAGCAAGTTCGTGCAAATAATGGTATCCTATGATCACAATCTCCTATTTCAATAGTCAAAGCTAACACATTATTGCAAATGAGAGAAGATGAGACCTTGTAGTAAGCCATTACAGAATAGTGAATTTTGAATATTGAAAAATAAGAAGTTGATAGTTGGCCTAAAGAAGGATTTTAGAAAAAAAAATGGATTTGGTATTTGAAGCAGGAAAGAATAAGGAAGGTTTCTAATCTATGAAAAACATATTAGTATTTATATCGGAAAGTAATTTTGTTTTTTGCTATTTAGAGAAATCTTTGGTGATGTATATATTCCAAACATGCAATTCTTAAGGATATCTCAAAAATATCATTATTTTTGTAGAAAACTCTACTCTTGAAGACTTAAGAAAATTATTCTCATTTATAAATATCCTTAAAAAATATCAAGCTTAAAATGAATATAAATCCCAGCTGTATATATGTTAATTATAACTTCTTTAATAATTCCTTTTAGAAATTATTTTTTATTTTGTATTATATGTTGATTATTATTTTAAATTATAATTTAAAATATATATATAATATCATTATATTATTGGTGTATATTGTAATATATTAGATCTAAGTTTATTTTTTAATTTTTATGTTCTTTATAATCAAAGTATCAACAATCTAATCTAGAGAATGAAGAATTAGAGAGGTAAAAATCAATATTAACACTTTTATTTATAAATGATAATCTTGATACAACAATGTATATTATTTTAAAAAAAACTTAAGAACAACCGTTTTTTTTCTTTCAAAACCTGAAGCTTGGGATGTGTAGATTGAAGGCAAGCTCTCTGGCTGCTGCCACCACATCAGCATGGCCATAGTGAGGAGTTAACAATGAGATTTCATGCCTTGCTGTGTTAGACAAATGATCCAACCCTGTGTAGAGTATCAAACTTGTAGGAAATGAGTACTACTTACATGAACAACCCTTGAAAATCAGTGTTGGCAAGGATGCATCCATGTCCCAGGGCATTGATGAGAAGATCCTCTGGTGTTTCAATCCCACAAACAGCAACAACAACCAAACAACCAACTTGAGTTCCTTCAACTCAATCAGAAAGTAGACTGTCTCTCAGTTTCTCTTAGTGACCAAGTCAGCTTCCAGGGAGACTTGTGATGCTACAAATATTAAACCTGGTGAATCAATCCTTTTAAGAGTGCCTTGGCCAGGAATTGAGTAGCATGTGCATGGCCTTGCCACCAGTTTTCACCTTCTATCCTTGGGTTACTACAAGTAAAAGCTTTGTTAGCTTCTTCTCAGAAATGAAAGAAAAACTCGAGCTACCTTCTGCAGTTCCATAAGCTAAAGAGTCTTTACTGGTAAATCCAAGCACATGATTTTGATTGACTGATTTTGTTTTTGAGTTGTATTTGTTATGATCAAAGATTCAACAGTTGAAAGGGTGTTAAATTTTATCAAGTGGTGCGCTATTCAATGGGCATAATAAAAATTAAAAATAGATAGAGAAAAAGGACAATAATATGTAATACAAATAGCAGATAGCTCAAAAAAAAACTTAGAATTTATTCTAGGGTACTCCCATGATAAATTTAAATGATGAGATTAAAAAAAATTTAAAACACTTCACAATAGTCTTAATAAATTCAAATAAATACAGATATTTAATTATTGGTAATGTAGCTACTGAATAGTTATATTACTATTGTGGTAATCTTTAATGGCATGCATTCGAATTTGGGATTAGGGCAACTAAAAAAATGGAACTTTATTATGCATGATGACATTTTGACACTTCTTTGACAATACAGGATTACTTCTTCTTTTAACAAAAAAACTTTATTATATCATTCACCGTTATAGTGTACAGAAAATGATAATAATGTGATGAATAATATATCATATATAAAATATAATAATTTTAATATGTATATAGTCATGTGTTAGATCCATTTTATAATTAAAATATTAATAATTTAATAATCTAGGTTAATATAATCATGTTCTTCTTTATATTTTTAATGAATAGTAAGTATAGATATGTATTCTTAAACTGGAATTTTCTAGATTTTTAGCTGTATTTGATTTGAATTGTTTTGGCTATAGATAATCTTATGGCAAATTATTAAAAGCTTTAAATTTTCTTAATGCTTTTGGAATAATGACTACTATATATATCTTACTAGCACCTAATTAGAATCCTGATGAAGCATGGTTATTTATTTTTTAAATTTAGTCTGATTAATCTGGATATTTAATTGAGAGCTGTTCTACTACTTTATAGCATAAAACATGTTTCTTGAGAAGTTCAAATAAACCAGTCATTTAATTTTTTGAATTCTTATTTCCATGAGCTTTCCTCATTCTATATTTTTCTTACTCATGTATTTTGTCTCTTCATCATTTAATTTTCATAGTGGTTATATTATACATTATGAGTTATAAAATGTGTTACTCTTGATCTTTTGCTAAAGAATGTTCTGGTTGGAAAGGTTTCAGAGGTATAATAATATTTTAAATTTTATGAAATATCTAAATATTTGAAATTATTATTGTCTATCTTTCTTAGTGGAATTGTATGATTCTCAAAAATATGACACATTATTATGCTTTATTTTGAAAGTATTAAAATTTTAAATATCAAATTTAGATAAAGAGTACTAACAGAAACCCCAGCTCCACTGGGAAATATAGCATACCCAAGATAAATAAATCTTCTTTCCTAATTTTATAATGTTAGAAATTTGATTGTATACAAGGTTAAATTTATCTAAATTTTGCTACTATTCATATCCAGAGAAATGCACAATAATGCAAGTTTTGGGGAAGATAAGATCATTTTTTATCATTATTAAATTTGAATTTGATGGTTATATTTCCTTTATATAATAATAACATAAGCTAAGATAGCAAATAAATCATTGTATAAATATTGAGACACACAATAAAACTCATGTAAAGCTGCTGATGGATTAGAGTAAGATTATGAGCAAGAAAACTAGTTGAAAATATAAAAGCGTTTTTTATTTTTGAGATATTATTAAGAAATGGATTTGATATTTGTATATGTATGAGATTGCTTATACCATCTTAAATACCATGTCATATATGAGACATGAATGCATAATTTTATGATAAAGAATTAGTACAAAGTTTTCTTAATACAAACATTATATCTCTAATATAATTATTATCTTTGGATGTACCTCTTTTCAACACCTCTAATGTAGTGTGAATATCTAGGTAGATTTAATTATGTATATTTAAAAATGTAAAACCAGATGCATAATAAAAATTCTATTATTCTTTAGTAAACTATGAAAGTTAGAGGCATGATTACAGTTCAGATAAAAAAAATTAGCAATCAAAATTATAATTTCTTCAAACTAACCTATTATTTTTTGGTAGTCTATAATTCTTCAGTTTTGTGAAAAGTCGAGTGCTTTTAAAGTATAGCAGCAATCTTGTTTATGTGTTTAGGTTTTTGTACCTTTCTATAAATGCAATAAAAAAATTAAATTCAAATATAATGATGATTAAAAATGATCTTATCTTCCCAACACTTGCATTATTGTCTAATTGCATTATTATGCATTTCTCTAGAGATGAATAGTAGCAAAACTTAGATAAATTTAACTTTGTATAGAATCAAAAGTTTTAACATTGTAAAATTAGAAAAGAAGATGTATTTATCTTGGGTATGCTATATCTCCCAGTGGAGCTGGGGTCTCTGCTAGAATTATGAATTACAATTATCAATCTCTACAGGTACATGCCTTTTTTTTGCCGCTCTTTTTCCTGACTGGTGGCTGTGGAGGTCAAGGGTATTGGATCAGGATGTATTGCGCTCTACCCTGAGATCTGCACTATTGCTTCAAGAATGCCGATGAAGTTATGTAGCAGTGCACCTATATCAGACAGGGCGATCGTTAAGCTTAGGAAAGGTGGCTGAGCAAACTGTATTTCTTTATGAGAATGGATTGGTTTTGAGTTAATAGTAAAGAGATGGTTTTGAGTTCTGAGTGAATGGCTCTTTGTGTTTGTGTTGCCAAGGAAGCGCTGTGGACGTGAGAAAAAAATTTCTAAATTTATCAGATGCCTCTGGTTGAAACAAAGGTCTCTCTGCCAAGGAAGGAGCTTTCGTGAGAGTAATTAGCAAGAGTGTGTCCTTGGCGTGTGGTTGCGGATAGAAATTTGAAGTGAAACAGCAAACTGGCTTACATCCTTCTCCTATCTTGGGTCTTTTCTTTGCATAAGAAAAATGATCGAGATCAGCAATGCTCAATCCCAGATCCAGGTGAGACTGTAGTGGCTATAGTTCCAAGCAAGGATAATTTGAGCACCAAGTCGTATAGCATCAAGGTCATGGCAGTCATCTGGGAGGATATGCCAAGGCTCAAAAATGCTCTCTGCTGCAGGGAGACATGCAGGAAAATATCCCTACCTTGTTATGAACAACACCAACTACTTTGATCTCGAGCTTTTCTCTAACATATGTTTTGCAACGGTGGATAGTTTCATTTTAAGTGTTTTCTTCCAGGAATGTTGTCTAAGTTCATAAGACGGTGTGCTTGGAACAAATTGCACAATTCCACCGGGAGCAGACTGGACATCAAGTTCCCGGTGGAAGACCAGGTTGGGAAAGTGGGAGACCTCTAAAGAGTTGAAGAGATTCATTACAGAATCAGCCAGTCCAGTCTTGGACTTTGAACCAAAACAATGTTCTTCTTGTGACGGATGCTGCTATAGACCTAAACCATGTAATCCATAAACTGGATCTTACATGGTTCTATCATCAAGGCCACTGCCACTTGAAATGAGGCATAGAGTTGGTTTTGTAACCTCCACTGTCCTTGGAAATTGGTCATGCTCTATGCAACGTGTTCAGATGTCTACTTCCAAAAAAACTGAGAGGATTTTGTGAATGCTCTTGGCCTGGAGTCAAAATGGTTTGCCAAACCAAGCCTTGTGTATTCCATATGAAGACAAATATGCTTAATTATTTTAAAATTTCAAAATAAAATTATTACACTATCAACACATAAAAATAATATTTGTTACTTAGTATGCATGCTATTCAAAACCTCTTACTCTGATAGGATGAGAAACTAAATATATGTTTAATCTTATTCACACTCACTATATTATTATAGCTCAAAGAATATGAATTCAATATTGTGTTTATAACTAATGTTTCATCTTTGATCCATAACAGTTTATTGCTAGGAACTATTGAGCATTTCCTCAATATATATTCTCTCCAATGCCATTTAGTCTCTAATGCCATTTAGTGTCCCTACAAATATGTCGCGCATGTGACTTCGGGTATCGAAAGATACTTGTCGACTAGTACTTACGGACTCTCTCTCCTTACTGCCACGACGGCAGGAGGTCGGTACTGCTGGTTCCCTTTATGGTCTCCGCCCAAGCTAGTTGAGAAACTGGTCAGCACATGTGCACTTAGACCGGAAGGGCACTAAGGAAGGAAATCCTAAGTTGTCATTAAGTCAAGCATACTTGACACGGTGATGAGAAACTCATGATGTTGACTTGCACTTGCTAGTGTTGGGAACCCCCGCAATATTGAGACTAGTCCCTCAATATTCGCTAGATGATAGCTTACCGTGTTTGCCAAACACCCTCGCTATCACGCCCTTTGTGTTAGTCTCGTTTCGGTCCCAAATGCTATTTATGGAAAGTGTCTAGATTCGCTCATTTGGCATATCTACGGAATGTTGAGGTCGGCCTGAACACAATGGTGTTCGTCCCATGTCCAAATTCGCAATCTAAGGCCATTCCATATTTAGCATTTGGCTCCGATACCAACTGTAGCGCACCTTATCTCTCTCCCCTTAAGCCAACTGGAAAAGGGGCAATTGCTTGATGAGAGAGCCCTTAGTGGCTATTTTATCCCCATTTATCTCCCAAGGTTCCAAGGATCCACGGTGACAGTATATCCAAATCTCATCCCATGATCACATGCGCTACACTCACCCCCCCTTCAGAGATGTCAATGTCCTCATTGACTATTGACTAACAACCCCTACTAAGCCAAGGGGAACCAGCACCTCCATTTCCGCACTCAATCTACCAATCCTTCCATTGTGTAGACCAGCTATTCCATGTGAGGCAACTAGTCATCCACCCGTACCGCAGTCCCACGGTGGATACCTTCGTCCGTGGATACTCCACACAAGAGGAAGGACGTACACATGGATGCCCAATACGTACGATTTCAAATTTAGGGGTAGGAATATACCTTGCTCAAGGGTATATTATACTTTTAAGTAGCCACTAATCAATGGGAATCGAACCCGTGCCATTTGCTCCGATACCAACTGTAGCGCACCTTATCTCTCTCCCCTTAAGCCAACTGGAAAAGGGGCAATTGCTTGATGAGAGAGCCCTTAGTGGCTATTTTATCCCCATTTATCTCCCAAGGTTCCAAGGATCCACGGTGACAGTATATCCAAATCTCATCCCATGATCACATGCGCTACAAAATAGGTGATAAGTTTTTTTTAATGAATGTAATAAAACAATGTAAGTTAAATAATCTATTATTCTTTGGTGTACTATCTCCCCCAGTGGAGCTGGGATCCCAGCTAGTACTCATATATTTAACGAAAGAGCCAGTATAATAATAGCATATACTGGGGACGCTTATTCTGGGCATATGCCAAAATCGAACGGTTGAGATTAAATAATGGAGAGTCATGACTTTGGGATCATAAAAAATTCAAATGCCTTTGAGGACAGGGAGGAAAGTGATGCACGAGAAGAGAGCGTTGGTAGTGGGAAGGTACTCTCTCTCTCTCTCTCTCTGGATAACAGATTTTTGAAAACAATAGCACCACTGGAAAAATCAGGATCGTGCAGTTGAGGGACACATTAGAGCAAGGCAAAGATGTTAAGAAGAGTCCTTGCAGAGAGAGCGCAAGCAACAAATGGAAGAAGAGCATCGCTTGTACATCTTTTACATCTTTTTCTTTCTAAATATTTACATCTCTTTTTCGTCATAGGGAAAACCTAGAGAAGTATCTGGAGGAGCTGAAGGCCAGGCATTGTAAAGTTTCAACCAAGGTAGACCAAAGAAAACAGCAGAAGGTTTGCACAACCAACAGCCATGGTACTGTAATTGCAGACTGGCAGTCAAAAGTGAAAGGCTGACTGCTGTGTAGAGAGAACAAATGAAACTCTTAATGCAACCAACCTTTGGACGAAGATACTTTTGGCATGAATGATGAGGATTGGCATGTGTACAAGCAAATGGACAGAGAGTACAAGAAGAAGTAGAAGAAGATGTAGACGAAGATGAAGCAAAACTGAGTCGTTTAACCTCGAGACTCAAGGTATATCACTGTCATCACTACTTTTGTTTTTCCTTCCTAACTGCTTTACTTCCAGGAAATTGATCTTTCATATACTTCAGTGCCACCACCAGGACCACAGATAATAATGCCAGAGATAGTCTTCCAGCCCTTGATGGTCAGTGTAGATCAGGCAGGAGTGGGAGAAATGGCATCCATTGCTATGAGGAGAGTGGCAGACTAACTCGTCAGCCGAGTTATGGATGGGACAATTCTACTCACAGGTAGAAACTGTGAGTTTGATGGATTTAACAAGAGGATGTTCTTGGAACAGCGAGCAGCAGACCCGTGAGTAGAATCGTATGAGGAGGAATAAGATCTTAAGCTGATACAAAACAAGCTGCACTCTGTGTTTGCATCAGGTAGTTTCTTTAGTTTGTTTTCACAGTTACACAGCAGATTTAAGAGATGAGTCACTATTTTAGTGGTTCATGGCATTGATTTCACTAATGTAGTGTTCATTCTCACTGTTGACATTCGTAAAGACAATTTCCAAAAAGTCACAATTGATTCTAGTGCGGTAAATAGTATAAGAAAAATTGATAAACAGGACATGTACATGAAATGTGGAAGCCTGGTGGATTCTCAACCAGCTTTGACAAGATGGCTTGCCAGAGCGCTGTGCCGTAGATGTCACTGATGCTGGGATTGGCAATAAGGTGGTTCTGGAGCTGTTTGTTTGTGATGGTTTTGCCATAACCCTCTCCACGGTGCTCAGGTTGTGTGGGAGTCTGGTGGATGTGTGGCTTGGAGAAGGACGGGTCACTCCCAGGCGTGTAGAAAGCAATGCTGCCATGTCAAACTTGGTAAAAGTTTTTGGAATCTGACTTTGTTCTTGTGTCAAGATTTCAGGATAAATACAACACAGAGAATAGGCCCTGGCCTTGCTCTAGAGAGATCTACAAGGCACATAGTTAAATTCATCACATTTGTTTCTGTTATTTCAACTGCACATGTGTTGGCCCATCAAGCCAAATGACTGCTCAGATTCTTCTCAGATAATTCAAATTCTTTGCTTGAGAAAGTTGTGATCGCAACAAACAAGTACTTCAAGCCACCTGGATTGCTGTCAAGATTTGATCGTGAGTTAAAAGCTCTTGGATAGATTTCTTTCACCATTTTTTGCAGGCCTGGCACTGAAACAAAGTGGCATTGACAATGAGGTAGCCAATGAACTTACATGTGACTCAAGTTGTGAGGTTTATTGTATATAATACTAAGATATATGTGAAACATCAGCTACTCGAGCAACTTGGGGAAGGTGAGTATAACACATGTCTTGGAAATTCCTCTTCATAGTGGCCTCCCACGCCTCACTTCCATCATCAGTAGTACGTGATGAGTGAGAGCGAACGAAATGCCTTTAAAAGAATAAACAGATATACATAACATATAATATGTATAAGATGGGCGTCTCTAGCAAAGTTCTCCAGTTGTACCTTGAAGCATTGTTGAAAAAAATGCAAAGAGTAAGACAAGCACCCAGATGACCATTGTGTTTGTGGTGCCATATAACAAGAGGATTTACCTCCAGAACTAAGTGACTTCTGCAACCTTTCTGAGCCACCCAACTTTGACAACACTTGGACCATAACAATCCTTTTCTAATGTTTTCTGATCAGACAAGTTGCATCAAAGAACTTCTTGGATTCGTGATTGGAGTTTAGACTATGACCCTTTCCGGGAGTAGTGACAACAGAAGTAAGTTGAAGATTTTTTTTCTAGATTCTTGAGAGTACAGAGCTGGTTGCCAGAATCTGGTAATTGAACCTTTATTATTACAGATTTATACTCTTTCTTTTGGTTTTGAAGGTATTCTTAATCAACTTAGTTGGAAAGACTTATGAAGAGCTCATTGAATTGCTAAAAGACTTACTGGTGGTGAGGAGGATGCAAAGAGAGATTCTTCCCATTCTTTTTTGACAAATTGTCAACTACCAACCTTGGAAAAGGATAATCCCAGGATCTTTGCCAATAACTTCTTCCCCTCTTCTACATGGCTAGAGTGGATGCAAGTTCTTAGAAGCTGCATTTTGCACCTGTAAATTTTCTGTGAAAAACTTACTGCATTAAAAGCTGTAAATGACTATTGAATTACACTCCTTTAGACTTGGCTCTCTCTTCTTTTTTTAAGACCAAAGAAAAGGCTACATAAGATGCCACCAACTCTCATTACAGGGAACATCATCACAAGTCATTGTTCTATTATTTTATTTTTTAAAAATGTGTTGTTCTAACCCAAAGTATGTATGATTACATTTTTTCATATTGAAAACATTCTCTCTGTGTGTGTATATGTGTGTGTGTGTGTGTGTGTGTGTTTTTGATGAGGTCTTCACATTGCAGAGCAATGTTTCTATGGAACCAGTCGACCACATGGATCCATAAAGTATTGACATCTCTCTCTGTCCTCTCGATTTTTTCCCTTCCCTGCAGGTGTTGAGATCTTGCAATTTATAGATTAGCTGTGAACGAGAATTTGAGAAACCCCATATTGTATTTCTTCTATTTTCTTCCCCCTAGATATTATGATGTTTCTGCAGCCATTGCCAGAATATCTGGTGTAGTGACACTTTAATTTTATGGACAAAAGTTTCATTTATTTTAGTCTAATTTATTGCATTGTACGATACTCTTACCTACAGTTGACGTTCAAGGATATCCATGGCTCAACACCAAGCTTCGTGCCCTTGCACATGTTCTGGCAGAAACAAAATGAAAAGGAGCAAGACTGAGAGTCAATGACTAGAGCTCAGAATGTGCCTTGATGGTTTTGTTTTAGGAAGAATTAAAGTTTCGCCTAAAAGGTAGAAGGCGAAGCATCTAGCCATGGTGCTGAAAAGGGCTGAGGAGCAGGCTCAAATTATTGAATCGCTTCAGGGAACTGTAAGTTTCTTTCTTGTCTCGAGAGGTCTATACATATTTTGTATCCAGGTTATAAAAGACTATGAAGAGGAGTGAGGAATTCGTTCTACATTCATAGTAGCACCTGGAGCAAGTTCTTTATGTTCATTTTCTTTTCTGTAGCTTTTCTTCTTTCATTTCTCGTTCCTTATTTTTAGATGGTGATGGACGAGATGTAAGGAGCCTAATGGAAACATCACATGTAATTTGATGTTTTCTTTCAAATGGTTTGTTAATTTATGAGCTCTCCTTCTCTTCTAAGATGAATGTCGTAGGCAGCTCAATGTTGCTCTGGAGCAGATGAAAACAGTTGAAGGTGACTATTGTCATTCTCATTTTTTTTCCACAGGCATAGTCTTACTTCAGCTCGTGTTGAATGCGCTCGAGATGAGGCAGATGCAACATTTGCAAAGGAAAAGCTGGTGATGATGATGCAAGAGTCTGAAGGTCAGTGATATTCGTGCATTGCTGTCATAGAATTGCAAATTACAGCGATTACAAAGGAGCTCAATACTCAAGAGAAATGTGGAGCTTTCTCAATCTGTAACTGATTACCAACATAGGCTCAGAGAAAGCACTCAAAACGTCCAAAGGACCATGAAGCAAGAAGACTCTCGATAGAGGTAATAGAAACTCAACCGGACATTCAACCTGCTCAAGTGAAGACACTCCTACACAAATGACAGATAGGATGCCCTGTGTAGGCCCTCATGACCTTTATAAATAGCCTATAATGTAAATTAATGCTTGGATGGTGGGCTTCGTCGTTGCGTATGTGAAATCCTGTAGGTTGCCATGCAAGCATTGCAAGCTCAAACTTGCCAAGGGTGATCGGAATTGTGAGCAAGGGCACCGGAATTGACATGATCAAATGGTAAAGATTTTCCATTCTTTTCTAGCAATTTCTTTCTTTTCTTCTTCTTGCGGAAGGCATCACTCCAAATGCGTTTTGGAGATCCAAGCTCCTGTCGTGGGCGTTCTCAAGGCCAAAGGCTTCGCTGCATTGAAAGTACTTTTCTTTTTTTTGCAGAATGAGATGAGATAAGAGAGCTTTCTGATTTGTACAGGCTTCGGATCAAACTATTATGAAGGATATGCTACAGGGAGAAGTGAGCTGTAAAAAGATTTGTCTCTGAGGGGAAAGATGTCGTGCCGAGGGAAACTCGACAGCTTTGGCATGTGAAGCTGTCCGGCTTTGAACCATCTCAGCTCCCTACATGCTACAAGGTTTGCGTTTTGCATGCTTTTGATTGTATTCATCTTTCAAGACGCATAGGATGTATCTCTGCCCGTTGGGAGTCATTTTACTCGTGAACAATGTAAGCTTTCTCTTACGATAATGCACAGGATCACGGTACTTTTACTCGATTTGCACCTAGATAATAGTGGAACGTTGTCAAACTAGGTTGCAGCTTTTGACTTTGACAGCTGCCTTGTGAACACAGACGTGAAAAGGTGATACACTGCTAGAATCCTTCCTAATTGACTCTCTTTTGCAGAGTGGGTGCTAATACATGGTCCTTACTTTACACTTCTATAACGCAAAAGCTACAGGCCTGCCACAAAGAGGGGTATAAACTGGTGAAGTGCTTGCTCGTTACTTTCACTTGTCAAACCCCACAAACGAGTCCAACATCGATAGGTGGTCATGTCCCAACTTGAGAGTGTGAAGCAGGGCAGCTTGAGGCTTGCAACATCTCTTGCAAGTGCTTTGAGAATGCCGGGGCAACTGGAGCTTGGGTAAGGAAATCTTACCATCGCTATTGTTAGGCACCAGGTCAGGATAATAGGATAAGGAAAGGGCCCTACAATCAAGTGATCACCCCTTTAGCCAGTTGGCTTAGGGTGTAAGGGATAGGATCCTAACATTGGTATCAGAGCCCAGTTCGATTCTCGTGGCTGACGAGTGGGGCAGGAATATTCTGAAGGAATATTCAACATGGTGGATCTAGAGGGAGAACCAAGGTTTGGTAGACCCTAAGAGAAGGACCATGGTGACCAGATGGTGGCTTAAGTATGATCGCGGACGATCATTCCTTGACGAGGGGGAGGATTGTTAAGCACCAGGTCAGGATAATAGGATAAGGAAAGGGCCCTACAATCAAGTGATCACCCCTTTAGCCAGTTGGCTTAGGGTGTAAGGGATAGGATCCTAACAGCCAATGCTTTAGGCATCAGGTCAGGATAATAGGATAAGGAAAGGGCCCTACAATCAAGTGATCACCCCTTTAGCCAGTTGGCTTAGGGTGTAAGGGATAGGATCCTAACAGCCAATGCTTTCTCTTCCAGATTCCACTGTGGAAAAATTGTGATTCGCTACTTGTTTGATGGTGACGGTTTTACAAATTCTTAGAGTTTGGCTAGGAAAGTAAGTTTTTTTATTTCAATAATATTCCATGATCTTTTGGTGCTTTTCGGGAATCTTATGAAACAACTCAAAATTCAAATAAATAGTCAAATCTGTTGGGACTTGCTACAATTTAATCATGTTTTTGCCAAAGCTTTGCCAAAACAGCTAAAACATGCTTCACGTCTTTACCAAAACCAAAGTCACTGTAAATCTTGCAACAAAGCTCCAGACCTGGCAAGAAAGCTATAACTTGCAAACATAAAACTATAGTGCTCCTTGGCTAGATTGATGCTTGATTTTTATGCTGCATAAATCTCATGAGCTTGAAAATCACATATCTTTCTATGCAAGTAATTTCATTCCATTCATTTCCAAGCAACTTAATTGATATATTTGGCTATATAGCAATTAAGCTAACTTAATATTTAGGTTGTGTTGAGTGTTTTCAAAGATTATTATGACTTTAAACATTTTTAAATTTCAACACAGACAATTAAAGACTCACATGTGATGATAATTTGATCTCAAGGTATTGAACATAATTTTGCTCAACATTTATATAAAGACAAATATGGACGTGAATGGGAACTGGCATTTCGAAATGTTGCCATTGGATAAAGTATGTATCATTATTATTATATGAGCTTTGAATTCATATGCTATTATAGATTTTGTAGTGAATAAAACTTGTAAATTTAAATGATATTTTATAATTCATTATTACATATATAAATATAATTATAGATAAATGTATGGCTAGAGATTTAAATTCAAAACAGAGGAAGATGAGACAGTTATACTTTGCCACATTATAGGCTATCAACTGCCTCAAGATCATCATGGTGTATTTTGAAGATAAATGATATAACACAATATGGACTATAAGAAGTTGAGCTCCCCATGCAATTATAGATAGTGGACATGAATGAAAGGATACTGTGATTATCCCACTAGAACTTCTTTTAGACATTCAAAACTGCATTCTTTTGGTGGCTGAAGCAAGCACAAATGTTGGTTGATGTTAATAATCTAAGGTACCTTGAAGACACCTTGAAGACACCATGACCCTTGTATAAAAACACTACAAATAATTAATATAAAATATATAGATATAGCTATTAAATTAAAATAAAAAGTAATAGTGTATCAGTTGAGCACACTATACTCCATCATCAGAAAGTTGATATAACTATAAGAACCAATCAATCAATACTCAGAGCATCAGCATAACTCAAGAATCAGCTATGTCAAATATTTATTATTCAGAAACTGTTGATTACAAGCTATATGTAAGTTTTCTATGTTACAACAATGAGAGCATATTTTCATGTGAGATATATACAGATTCAAAATGTTTTCTTATGTAATTTGAATCTTTTGAACCATTTCAATTTCAATTTTATATTCAAAAACGTTTAGGAGGAAACTACCTTTTAGGATGGGTTATTATATCCCTGATTCTAATAGGTCCCATGTTTCTACAGGTGTTGTTTTATAGTTTTCCTTTTAAAAAAAGCTTTTATATATTGTATTATATGTTAATAATGGTATAAAATTGTATGTCAAGAACATATATAAAATACATGATTATTGTAATATGCTAGATCTAATTTTATGATTATTTTATATTATTTAAAATTTAAGTTTCAACATTCTAATTTATAATACAAGACAATGCAGAAGGAGAGAGGATAAAATGCAATAATAAAACTTTATTAAAAATTGATAAGCTTGATACAACAATGTAAATGTTAGGCGCCAGCTTTGACTATGTGGTCAACGTCGGTCAAAGGGAGGCTCAAGGGTATATTAAGACATGTTAGGGTAGGGGACTTAACCTACCCTAGGGCTCACAGTGGAGTGGCGGCGCAGTGGAGCTTTTGAGGTAGCTTCGGGGGTGGTTGGGTGGTGAGGAACCTCAAGAGGTGGCGTAGCATAATCTAGGGCGACTAGATCTCTGTCTTTTTGCGCCGGATCATAACATTGGTATCAAAGGAGTTGGTTGCGATGGCCGACCAAGCTGAACGCTGGAATCCTATTGTCGATGGTGGTGCCGACGATGGTGCTGATGAAGCTGCGGAGATTTGGACCATTCAAGATGTGGTTCATGAGCTGCGAGCCCTTAATCAAAATCAGCTAGAGATGCAAAACGAGATGCATGGCATGATGGATACCATGCGTGGGCATGTTGAGGCACTCGAGGCTGGACAGGGTAGCACTCCAAGTAAACCTTCTTTGGTAGATCCACTTAAGATTCCAACTTTTTCCGGTGATGGTGGTGTGGATGAGTGTCTCGCTTGGCTAGCCAATGTGAAGAAGTTTTTGGCTGCTAGAGGAACTCCAAATGCAAAGGCTTTAGTGGCTATTCCAATGGTTTTGCGTGATGCGGGTCTTCGATGGTGGAATTGGCTTGAGGAGTCTTGTGTTGCAGATAAGAAACCACCAGTATCTACCATGGATGAGTTTGAGGCTGCTTTCTGTTTATGTTTTGCCCCTCATTATGATGTGGAGAATGCTCATACAGAACTTCGACATTTCCAGCAAGGGGAAATGACGCTTGGGGACTATATTGAGAAGCTTACTCACTTGATTAGTCATGTTCCAACGAAGGATCCAGATTAGAACAAATCCTATTTCATTGATGGCCTACATAGTGAGAGTATGCAGCAACACTTGCGTCATTCTCAGCCTACAAAGAGTTTGGAGGAGCTCTTTGATGTGGCTCATCGACTTGACAATAACAAGCACAAGTCTCACAAGCGTTTGCGGCGTCCTTCTGTCGAGAATCATCGTGATGATCGCCGTGGACACAAAGATGGGAACAAGCATCACAAGCTGAAGTTGGTGGTGACTACTTCGGATGCAAAGGGGTCCAAGAAGTAGAAGTTCTTTGTGAAGAATTATAAACAGAGTTGTCATCATTGCAGTGCACTTGGACACTACAAGGCTGACTGTCCACAGTTGGAGAACAAGTAACAGGACAAGAAGAATGGCCAATCTTCTTCTCACGGGAAGTCAGATACTAAAAATTTATAAACTTTGCAGCGTGAGGATGAGGAGAACGATCATTCTAGTCGGAGGAAGCAACTTTCGATCATTGCTCGTCAGCTCAACTGTGTGTGGAACAAGATGGAGCTCGAGGATACGCGTGAATCAGCTTTAATGCTAGAGGGCGTGTTCCGTGGCAATCCAGTGCGGATTTTACTGGATAGTGGGAGCGATGACAATGCCAAACCACACATCTTTAACGCCACCATACTCCAGCAAGATATGCTTAATACTCCACTTTATCTCTAGATCCATCTTCACCAACCATGGCATCCGAGAATGAGATCCACACGATGGATATCCGCGAGATAAAAAGTCTCCACAAGTGTGGTTTTGCCAACCAACACTTCCAGCCCTTCGACACAAGCATCGAAATGTTGAGTAGAGGTAGCTGCACCTTCCACTGTGTATGGAAGAACACTGCATGTGACCAGACCATGCTCCGCAACAGGGCGTTCAACCACCAGTTGTTATGCTCTCTGCTACATCTTTGAAGTGGGCTTGTCGTAATGGAAAAGCACTTTCGAGTTACTTGCTGTTTGTTTGTGATTTGGGGGACCAAGGCACGTGTGGGGGAGAAGCAATAGTACAGGATGTACTAGACGAGTTTTCTAATGTTTTTCCATCTGAACTTCCTCATAGATTGCCTCCGTTACGAGGTGTGGAGCATGGGATTACATTGGAGCTGGGGATGCGACCAATTTACCGGCGTCCATTTTGGTTAAGTTATGCAGAGGAGCAAGAAGTTCAACGACAAGTCAAAGAATTACTTGAGTTTGGATTTATTCAGCGAAGTAAGTCTCCATTTGGTGCTCCGGTCTTGCTTGTGAAGAAGAAGGATGGTTCAATGCGAATGTGTATTGACTACCGCGCTTTGAACAAAAAGACAGTGAAGGATAAGATGCCGATGCCACATGTGGATGATATCCTAGACAAGCTTGGTGAAGCACGAGTGTTTACCAAGATTGATCTGAGGAGTGGATATCATCAAATTGCAATGGATGATGCATCTATCTCCAAGACGGCATTCAATACAAGCTTCGGACATTTTGAGTTTACAGTTATGCTATTTGGTTTGACGAATGCACCGGCCACATTTACTCGGTTGATGACGGAGGTATTTGGGCGTTATCTTCATGAGTTTGTGGAGATTTTCTTGGACGATATTCTTGTTTTTAGCAAGAATATGGAGGAGCATAGGGTGCATTTGTGCAAGGTTCTTTTGTTACTTCGAGACAGCAAACTTTATGCGAAGAAGAGCAAATGTGAATTTGCAAAGCCGGAGGTGGAATATCTAGGCCATATTGTGACATCTAAAGGTGTCAAGACAGATCCAAGGAAGGTGGCTGTGATAGAAAACTGGCCTACACCAATTACAGTGGCCGAGTTGTGCAGTTTTCTTGGTATAGCTAGTTACTACTGACGTTTCCAGCATAAGTTTGCGGAGGTGGCTATTCCTTTGACGCGGTTGTTACGCAAGAATGTGCCATTCGAGTGGAAGAAGCCACAAGAGGATAGTTTTGTGGCGCTGAAACGATTGTTGAGCAAGACTCTAGTGCTTCGCATTGCTGATCCATCAAAACCTTATGAGGTGACATGCAATGCGAGTGGTTATGCACTGGGAGGCGTTCTCATGCAAGAGGGACAGCCTATTGCATATGAGAGTTGAACTTTAAATTCCCCGGAGCAACGCTATTCCAAGGGACGTTCAAGATAAGCTTGATTCCGAGGCAACTGATTTGGCCACAGAACTTGATGAGATTCTGGTGGTGTGCAAACGGAATTTGCAAGCAGCTCAGGATAGAGCGGAGAAGATTGCCAATGAGCATCGCCAATTCCGGGAATATAAGGTGGATGATCTCGTCTTTCCGTCAAGTGAGCGGCGGAATACCTTGGTGCCTTTACAGATAGGGAAGAGTGCTAAACTTTCCTATCGATATGCTGGTCCATATGAAGTACTGGAGCATATTGGTAAAGCGGCTTATAGGGTGCAGTTGCCAGCAAGAGTGAAAATTCATCCAGTATTTTATGTCAGCCAGTTGAAAGGTGTACTATTTCGGAGTGACGAGCCCAATGCCTCCTTGATGTATACGGCTGTGGAAGATGGACCAGGAGCTTGAGCAGGGTTCCTCAGAAAGGGTGATCACCAGTACAACTCGTCCTTGGGACAAGGACTTTGTTGGGGGAGAAGAATTGTTAGGCACTAGCTTTGACTACGTGGTCAACATCGGTCAAAGGGAGGCTCAAGGGTATATTAAGAAATGTTAGGGTAAAGGACCTACCCTACCCTAGGGCTCACAGTGGAGCGGCGGCGCAGTGGAGCTTTTGAGGTAGCTCGGGGGTGGTTGGGTGGTGAGGAACCTCAAGAGGTGGCATAGCATAGTCTAGAGCAACTAGATCTCTGTCTTTTTGTGTCGGATCATAACAGTAAATACAAAAGAAAATAATTGTTATGTATTGATAAGTTATTATATAACATTAAAACAGAATCATATACAAAATATAATAATCTTAATATAAACATATTAATGTGTTAGATCTAATTATGTGTAAGCCACAAATTTTTCCTTTTCAATTTACCAGCTTACCTCGTCTATTCGACCAACACTACCTTGGCTTGTGCTAAGTTTTCTCGCCAAGGTTCTTGCTTATTGTACTAGCTCCTACTTGGTCCTACTTAGTTTCAGCTACTCACTGCACGAGCAACGGAGAGTTAGCCTTCCATCCATGGATTCCTAAATCCCTCCCAATCCCCCTCCCCGGGGTAGACTGGACTTAAGGTTCGGCTACACTCCCCGCAGGCACAAGCAACCAATCACACCAAGCCTCTAGGTTCCTAACACCCCTTGATACAACAAAACTTGATCATGGGACCCTCTAAATCCCAAGCCTTGGGTGCAACACTTGCTTCGAGACATCGGAGCGAAACACCGTGGCCTAATGACTCGGTATGGGTACCTTTACCCCCCCACTTCTATCCCGAAGGGAAGGCTTAAGCCCCTAGGAAGGGCGAGGACTAATGAGCCACAAGGTACTCAAGTGGGGCACCACTCCACATGAGTCGGGAGCACTGCAATTGGTTTCCCTTTCGGGAGTGGGAGCTGCTCTTGAGCATTTCCCTGGGTGGCCCCTCCGGCACCACCCAAGCCCATGCTCACTCCCACCCAAGGCCCCTTGGCCCCAATCTCAACCTCAAGTCAATTTGGAAGCACCACTGGAG
>NW_003314396.1:338111-358887 GCF_000143415.4 Selaginella moellendorffii | reverse complement strand
ATTTAAGTTTTAGTATTAGATAAATATTTGGTGTTATATACATCTGAACCAAGAAAGTATCTAGGATATCTCGAAATATTAGTATTTTTGTTAATAAGAATAATTTTTGAGGCCATTTTTAGTCTTCGCAATTAGTTTTTTTCTACAACATGTCAAATTAGTATAACTACCAGCTGTAAATATGTGAATTTAAATTTTTTTAATTTCTCTTCTGAAATAAATATTGTAGTTTTAGTATATGTGTGTTATTTTGTTTTTATTTTAAAAATATCTTAATATGATTATATTATATATTTACATTGTATTATGTTCCATTTAATTTATAAATTTTATTTTATTTTATCTAATATCTTATTATTTCGTTAGGTATTTCATGATGTAAATTAAAATTTGGAAGAGTGTAAGAAGATCTATAAAGTTGGTATTATGTGGGATTTTCTTGAAATATTTTTAATATCTCCAACTGGATGTTAAAACTTGACCATTGATATTCTACTTTATCTTTCCTCATCTTCCATGATTTGTCATTCCATAGTATTATTTCTACACTAGCCATGAAGATTGTTTATCTATTATATAAGAACAAACGACTCAACACACTAGTAAAAATGGAAAAAAGAAGCATTAGCAGCTTACTTTAGATCCTTTATTCATACACAAGTAAAACAAAACTTTTGGCAGAATTAATAACCAATATGGGATAGTTTTTCTTCATTTATATAAAATGTATGAAAAATTTAGTGGTTCTTTCTCACTATATAACTTTAAATACAGCTTTTAAATTTTTTCATAATTAAAAAGTTTTTAGAAAAATTACATTATTTTAGTATCTCTTGAGTTGGAATTTATTGCTAAAAATCTAAAAAAGATCAATTAAAAATACAATACTGATACAGTTCAGATAATAAATAAGTTAACTCAATAAATAATTAAATTTGTATCTTCAAAAAACTAATTACATAAAAAATTATAATTCTTTGATTTTATGAAAAGTCCATTGGCAGCAATCTTGTGGATGTTTTTAGCATTGTGTAGCTTTTTATAAATTCAATTAAAGGAAATTTATTAAAAAATTTAAGATTGTAAAAATAGAAAAGAAGATCTATTTATCTTGGGTATGCTATATATATCTTCCACATCACCTTAGCATTTGAATTTTGCATTTTAACCGTTTTGTAAATGATATAGATTATTTTTAATAATGATTTAAAATATATTAATTCAAATAAAAACATGAGAAATTTATTAAATTAAAAATTAAAGACCATATTATTTATACTGTTATTTATAACATGGTTATAAAGGGGAGAAGAAATCTATAGGTAAATTAATACATAGTAGCTGATCTTCACAACCTGAAGGATACTGAATGTGAATTAACTTCTGAATGTGAGCACAATGCAGGATAGGATATTGAGATTTTAATGAGGGGATTTCTTTTTTTTAATGATCAAAAGTGTTTTCAATTCTTGTTGTGACTAGAGAATAGCAACTGAAAAATCACATCCTTTTCCATGCTTTATCCAAGGCCTATTAATTTTAAAGATTTAATACAAAATGATATTAGTGCAGCATCAATGAGTGCAAATATCAAAGAGATTGCAGTAGGTGGCCCTAATTATTTTAATATATATAGTTAAATTTAATATAATATTGGAAGTTTCAAACAAAATAATGAAAAATATGCAGCTTATTCATAATGAAATATTTTAGATACTGCTCAAGCACTGGAAATAAAAATAAAAAAACAAACACAATTCTAAATGGAATGAGCAACTAATGGGTGGTCGTGATAAATTATTAAAAGAGATAAATCCCTATGCTAAAGCATTCACAATATTGTAAGAAATAGAGAATGAAGTGTTAAATTCATGTAATATTCAAGGAGGCGTAATTGATATAGTAATAAATATAAAAGGAAATTAGACAACTGATCCAAGATGATATAATACACTGAGTATATTCATTGATGAATTTGTAATAAGTCAGTTATTTACATTAATAATTTGTGCATCGATACATGGAAAATAGATAAATAAAACATCATTGAGGCAACATTAGACAATAAAAAAGGCTACCATCTTAAAAAATGTGATTCATCGTCACTTAAAATTTTATTATTAATAAAGCAATCTATGGACCATTTTTTAATTTTCTAATATGTCATGGTTCTAGGAAAAAACAATATTATGAATCATCAATACCATAATATCAGGATAAAAACTTACCTTTCATTGAAAGCTTTCGGCCTCAATATAAAATTCTAAGGTAATAATCCTAATTCATTTTAGCATTTTCTCTATATAAAAATATATACATAAAGATTCTTAATAATATAAAATATAAATAAAATGAAACATATTGAGATGTCAATTGGCCAAGATGTAGTCTAAGATTTATATAATATCAGAAATCTTCTACTACTTATGCTGCATTGCATTTATACATGAAAAACATAATAAGGTATAAATATGATTGAGACAACATTATTACATTTTTGCCATATAAATAAATTTAAATATATTATATTAAAATTTTAGAATTATTATATAAATATAAATACTAATTATATAGAAATATATTACATTAATAATGGACCATATAAAGAAAGATAATTATATTATATTAAAGAATACTTTCTATTTTAAATATTAGTCCCAAAATACATGAATAGAAATATTAGGTAAAAAGGGAATATCAATGATAAACATGTACAATACTTAAAGTTTTTAAATTATAATATAACACATAAAGCTAACATCTGTAACTTATTATTATGCAATTCCAAAACTTCCAGTCTGAAATCATGGAAAGAGAAACTCCGTAACAATGTTTATATTTTTTAAATTTAATAGATGCATGCACTTTGGTGAGTTTTAAAATATATTTTTAACATCGTTATTTTTGAGTGTTCTGTAGTAACACATAATTTATTAAGAGGAAAAATTATCGATTTTAATTCATCAAATAATAATATTTTTATCATTTATATATAGATTTCAAATAAAAGATAAAATTATTTATTAAAAAAATGACTCATCTGGCCATGGGATCAAATTCCATTATAGAATATTTAAGACTTCACTCAACATTCAGAATTGTAAATATGATATAATATACTGAGATATATTTATTATGTTATGATGTGTGTTGGTGATAGAATCAATTATAGAAGAGATTTTTAACATAAAAATTATGTTATGTTTAACTATATATCTTATAATTATGATTATGTTAAAAATTACACTTACGTTTACAACTCTTTGAAACTTAGAAATAAACACAATAAACACAAGTCCCAGTGTAGCTGGGACTTTTGCTAGTACTCCCTTATTTAAAAGTGTTATTGGCATATGCGTCTTTTATTCCATTTTTAGAATATTTTTTATTAATATGCTTATAATCTAACAGTTTAAATTCAAAAACTTCACATAGATGGCATAGATCCAGTGCTAAAAGGGTGGCAACACTTCAATTAATGACGCTCCAAATCAAGTGAAATGTTTTAGGATGATTGGGCAAATTTATATAGGACAAGCTGCCAGGCAAAGGAAAAATCATTTCCCCAGGGAGATGAAGAATCTGTAAGTTTTCTGTTGATCACATCTTCCTCTTTTTCCATCTTTTCTCTAAGTTCTCTTTCTCCATAATCTAAAGTTCTTTTCTTAATCCTGGCAGAATTTCTTTTATAAATATATAGTCAAGCTCAGGTGCGGCAAGCGCTTTCAATCCACAGCGATCTTCCAAAAGCTCTGGAAGAGCGACAAGGATGATAAGCAGTTGCCACTGCTCGTTAACAGCAAGTTCATGCTCTGCAAAGGCTTGCACTTGCACATCCAAGATTGCGAGGGATGGCCGAGAGACCAGAGAAGTTTTGGATCAAACTCACTGTCGAGGAGTGTAAGCTTACCATTTCCAGGATCAAAGCCACTGTTTCTAAGCTCTTCGTTGAGTCTGCCGTCCAAAGTTTCTGGATGGTGTGATCGAGGAGGAGAAGAACATATTGTGGACATTGATCCGGGATATTCGAGCTCCAAAGGAATAGTTTTGGTGCATGGTTTTGGAGGTGATGTCTTCTCTTGGAGGCATGTAATGGCTCCGCTAGCTCGACAAACCGGCCACAGTGTTGCTGCGTTTGATCGGCCTGGCTGGGGACTGACGAACCGGCCAGGCAAAAATGGTGGCCGTGACAAAGATGGTCTTCCCAATCCTTACGAGCTCCAGTCACAAGTGAATGTTCTATTCATCGCCGTCTAGAAAAAAAAAAGAGTTTTTTCTGTCGTTCTTGCTTGTTTGATTTCTCTGATTAGAGCTCGCAGGTGGATTTGTTGCTGAGCTTTTGCCAGCAACTAGAATTCTCATCAGTCGTACTCGTTGGTCACGACGATGGTGGATTGCTCGCTCTTATGGCAGCTGCCAAGATCTAAGCTCAACGCAGGTAAGCTCCAAGCCACTATAGTTGGATCATCTCATGGATTTTCATTTCTGTGATGAAGGTGGTGATCAAAGGTGTGGTTTTGATCGCGGTGAGCTCCTCCAGAGAGGTGATATCGCCATTTGCTCGAGTTTTGCTCCACACTGCTTTGGGACGGCACATACTCCGGCCATTGCTGTGCCCAGAGAGCCATGCCTGGCACGATGCTTCCAAGCTCACCTCCAAAGTGATGGAACTTTACAAGGTATGAGGAAAAATTCGAACTTGATCAAAAGAATTCCATGATTTTCCGTGTATACATTGATCCAGGTATCTTTTCTATCTTGTTGTGATGTTTAGACCATTTTCTTCTCACAAACTTGCTCCTGGACAAAATGAGGGAGACTGCCAAGGAAAGTGTTTGTCAATCTCTCCTCCATCGCGCATAACGCCTCTTACAGTGGTGGAATCCAGTTCTCACACCTTAATGACAAAGCCTGGTACACCAAACAACTCTCTTTTCTCGTGAGCTTACATTCTTCCTTTTTTCTTCCAAAAGGTACTCCGACAGTAGAGGATACAGTCAATCCAACCTCGCGATCATCTTCCACGCCAAAGAACTGGTAATGAGATTCAAGGTATTCGTCTAATGCTTTGAAATCTCTCCCACCTTTCTCTTTCGTCAATGCTTTCTCTTTCGCTGATTAGGCCGAAGGAGTTGACATCACAGCCAACGCTGTTCATCCAGGGTTTATAATGACACCTTTGATGTGGTACACATTCTACATAATGAGTTTGTCTCTTTGCCTCGTCATTGTTTTCGGTTACTTATGGAACTTTGATCTTCATGCAGGGGTTCTCAAGTTCTTCTCCAGCTTCCTTTGGAAAAATGTGCCACAGGTAAGAAGAATTCTCCCAATTATCTGGAAGTTTTTCGTGACTAATACGTGATTGATCTCTCAGGGCGCTGCTACGACGTGCTACGGCTTTACATCCAAGCCACAAGGACGTCACCAGGCAATACTTCGTGGATTCCAACAAATCCAACTGTAGCGCTTATGGCAGAGATCCCGAGCTCGCTCACAAGCTATATACCCTCTCCCAGGAGCTTATAGACAAGCATTCTCCGTCCTAAAGGTAAAAGGTTGATAGTGCTAGAGAGCGAGCGAGCAAACGAGGACAACTCGGCAATGGTTTGTGGATAGACTGTATTTACTCTTCTCGAAAGCTCGAGCTCGAGCTTGATCAAAAGTAAGACGTGTTGCCTACATTGCACATGACTAAAACTTTGGTTTCAAGCATGTCGTCCATTCGCGTACTTGATACCCTCTCGTTGGATTCCAGAGTCTTTGATCCCACCGTATGGCTGGCTATCAACGCGCATGCTTGGCGAATCGTTGAGGCAAACTCCTCCAGCCTGTGAAGATCAAATAATCATCAAACAAACGATCAACTATATCTAAACGCAAAGCTACCTCTATGTGCTCAAACGCATAGAAGGCCTTGTTTAGATCATGTGTAAAGACGCCGGCTTGGAGACCATAATGCGTGTTGTTAGCTTCCTTCACGGCTTCCTTGAAATCACTGCGTCACCACCGCTTTCGTTTAGAGAGAAAAAAAAAGAGAGTAAATAAAAACTTCGGTAGCTAAGAAACTTTGAGAGCTTACTTGTATGAGTAGAGAAGAATCACAGGACCAAAAATCTCTTCCTTCCTTGTGTCTGTGTCAAAGGGAGTGTCTTCCAGGATTGTTGGCTTCATGCAAGCTCCCCTTCACTTACCACCAACTAAAAGTTTGGTGCCTGCCTTCACTGCCTTGTTCATGCTCTTCTCCACTGTAGCTGTTGATGCTAATTAGCTTACCTTTGGTGTGCCTTCGGGTCCTAACATATACCATTGCTCAACTTCACAAATTGATACTTTAATTGAACTTTGCATACTCGTCTTTAAATTCTATTGTATTGTTTGTTTTCAAATGGAGCTTTGATCTAACGTATTTGGTGCTGGTTGTGTAAGTGAAGGATGCATTGATAGCTGCTGTTAAGAAACTCAAAGGTGGAGATCTTCGCCAAGATGACACATCAATCGGGCCCATGATATCTGAGTCATGTCGGATACCTCACCTTTCATGTAAAGATGCTGCATGTGAATGCACGACTAGCCGCTTTGATAGAATCCCTTGTGGACCAACTTAGCGATTGTACCTTCCAAGTCTGGAACGAGATCTTCCACTATGCATGGAGCATTGCCTCCCAGCTCCATAACCACCTGTAAGAGGAATCAAAGAAGTTGAAGAAAGTGAAGCTCCATCTGAAGGAAGATATAATAAAATATCATTACTTTATAGTATCTTTATAAGCAAGAATAATTTTCTAAATTAATTTTAGTCTTCAAGATTAGCATTTTCTATAACATCCATTTTAAAACTGATATAAATCCAGCTGAAAATATGTTTCTTTTTAAAAAAAAATCTTTAAAAATAGTCTTTCTATTTTATGTAGATATGGTATTTCATAGTATTTAATAAAGAAAAAAATTTCTTAGAGGAAGGAAGCAGTGGTTATTGCAATATAAAATATATTTTAATTATTCATATATATAGTAGTATGTTAGATCTAATTATATCATTTTATATAATTTTTAGATTTATGTAATATAAAATCAAGGTTTGAACAATCTTATTTATAATACAAGAGAATGATGAAGTAAAATGATTTTCTTAAAAAACACTTTAACAAATTTAAATCTTATTATGAATATTATAATGTTATTTTATATTTTAATTGCTAACATTTATTACTAGATTGATTTACTGATAGTGTTGTGTAACTAATTGTAATCAACAGTGATATGCTTTAATTAACAAGAATTTTATTCTAGAAAAAATCAATTACAGCTTCAATACAAAATAGAAGAACACTAAACCCACTATGAAGAAAATCCTTCACAAATTTTCATTATGAATATTTCTATATTTATTTCTAGAGTATCATAATCTAAATATTTATTTTATTCTTATATTTTTGGTCAAATTCTATAAAAAATTTACATGCTTTTGTTATATATGTTAAGTCCACTAACAATATCAAAATATTCCCACCTTCTTCAAATATATATATAAAAAAATTTTTCACAAAAATAATCAAATGATACCCTTATAGGTTTGCACTTGAAACCCTTGGACAAGGTATGTTATTTAGAATTTTTATCTCTTAACTCCAATTGATGAAGATAGTGGGAATAAAATTTAAGTGTTACGGATAGGTTTTACAAGAAAAGAAATATATCAAAAAAATTATTGAGAAGTAAATTTGAATATTACCAAATAAATAAATTAGATTATACATTTTTTTAGTTAAAAAATAGAAGTGGAGTATTTGAAGCAAGAAAGAAAACAAAACTATGCTCTTAATTTGAAATATAAATTACTAATTATAAAAAACTAATATATTTTTACCAATAGGAAAAATTATTGATGATATAAATATAAAAACATGCACATATTTGAAGAAATATAAAAAATATGATTAATTTTGGAAGATTTTTATAAGTACAAAAAATTTTATAAATCACATTTGGTCTACAAAAGAAGAGTTTTCCACAATATTCATGTTAAAGTTAATATAAATCATAGTTTAAAATATTCTTTAATAAATATTTTAATAAATAGTTGCTATATTTGTGTTATAAAAAAAATTTATATTATATGAAACATATCAAATATCAATCAAAATATCTATTTATGTAATTTCAATTCCTATATTATTTAAAATATAAGTATCAATAAAGTTATTTTTTAAAAATAAAATGAAGAATCATTGCGAATAAAATGCAATAGTAACACTTTAGTCAGAAATGATAAGCTTTATAGTACAAATTTGTTCTCAAAAAGATATAGTAATTTAAAAATGTAATATTTATATTATTTTTATATGAAATTCAATAATGTATCATGCACAAAATAATATAATATTAGTATTTACATAGTAATGTGTTAGATCTCTATTTATATTTAAAAATTTAATACTTTATAATCTAGGTTAATCTATAATCATGTTCAGCTTTATATAATTGCTGAATAGTAACTTCTGTTAAATCATTTAATAGTAATTTTTTTTAAATATGATTCCATTGTTTTATCATGAAGCATTAGTACTGATTTGTCTTAATATGAACATTATATAATAATTTTTTTTGGAGCTAACTCATTTCAAACATCTCTAATGTAGTGTGAATATGTATATATATATTTACTAATGTATATTTTAAATGTAAAACCAGACAGATAATAGAAATTCTTTTCTTCTTTAGTAAACTATGAAAGTTTGAAACATCATTATAGTTCATATAAAAACTATTCAGATCAATATGAATTAAAAATTATAATTTCAAAATAACTAACCTTTTATTTGTTTTGTAGTATATATAATTCTTTTTTTTTTTGAAAAATCAATTGCTAGTCAAGTATGGCAGCAATCTTATAGATGTGTTTTTTATTGTGTACCCTTTTATTAAAAGCAATAAAAATTTCAAATTTCAAATTATTCATGATTAAAAAATGATATTATCTTCCCCAAAACTTGCATTATCATCTATTTGCATTATTGTCCATTTTTTGGGAGATGAATAGTAAATTGAAGATAAATTTATGTATACAATTAAAATTTCTAACATTGTAGAATTAGAAAAGTAGATTTATTTATCTTCAGCATGTTATGTCTCCCAGCAGATATTTGAGCATACTCTTTGATCTATAGAATGAAACCTTTATAGAACAAAGAGTATTTGATTGATTTGATAGTACTTCAGTGAAATTAAACATAATTTTGTTGTACAAAGATAAATGGAAAAATGAAACATAGAGATAATACTCTTAATTCATATACGCATTCTCTCTATATAAAAATATATGTAAAAATAGTGTTAATGATATGTAATACAATACTTTAAATTTAATTAGTACTAAACTCCATAACAATGTTTATATTTTTATAATTTACAACATGTATGTAGATTAAGTGAGTTTTGAATCTATATTTAAATCTATTTTTATTTTAATTTGAAAAATGTTTATTATGATTATATTATGTATTTATAATGTGATATGTTACATTTAATTTTTTAAATTTTAATTTTTTATCTAATATATTATAATTTCATTAAATATTCCATGATAGAAATAAAACGTAGATGGAATAGAATATTAGTGTAAGAATATTTATAAAGTTGGTATTATGTAGGATTTTCTTGAAATATCTTTAATATCTCCAGCTGGATGGTAACACTACACCTTTTACCTTATCTTTCCTCATCTTCCATGATTTGTCATTCCATAGTATTATTTCTACATTGGCATAATGAGCCATGAAGATTATTTATCTATAATATAAAATCAATCCTCTCAATACACTAGGAAAAATGGAAAAAAGAAGCACCAGCAGCTTACATTAAATCCTTTATACATACAGAAGTGAAAAAAAGCATTTGGCAGAAGTAATAGCCACTAAGGGACAATTTTTATTTATATATAGAAAATGTATGAAAAATTTAGTGGTTCTTTCTCACGATATAACTATATTTGAAATATTGCTTTAAAGTATTTCATAATCAAATTTTTTTTATAGAAATTACACTATTTTACTATCTCTTGAGTTGCAAGTAACTATTATACATTTCTTATATTCTTTCAATATATCTAGAATCACTCTCTATTGCCAGTTTATGAGGTTTAATATAAATGAGGTAGCAATATGGATAAATTTACTAATGTATGTTTTTAAATGCAAAATGAGATACATAATAAAAAATCTATTATTCTTTAGTATACTATGAAAGTTAAAGGCATCATTACAGTTCAGATAATAAAGAAGTTAACTCAGTACGTAATTAAATTTATAACTTCACCAAAAAAATTACAAAAAAACCTATAGTTCTTTGATTTTATGAAAAGTCAATTGTGGGTGCTTTTAGGGTTGTTTACATTTTTATAAAGGCAATAAAAACAAATTACAATTTAATTTTTATGATGATAAATAAAATGATCTTATCTTACCAAATACATCCATTTTATAATTCCATTAATTTCATTATTTTACATTACTCTAATGCTGAATAGAAGCAAAAGCTAGGTAAATTTAACCTTGTATACAATTAAAATTTCTAACATTGTAAAAGTAGAAAAGAAAATTTATTTATCTTGGGTATGCTATATATATCTCCCACATCACCTTACCAATTTGATTGAGAAATTTAACTATTTTATTACTGATATGGTTTATTTTTAATAATCACCTAAATTATATTAATTCAAATAAAAACATGAAAAACTTATTAAATTTAAAATTATAACTTAAATTTTATATTACCTATATTTTTATTTATAACATGGTTATAATATGTTAAAAAGAGGAGAAGTAATGTATAGGTAAATTAATACACAGCATTGTCATAATATTTATTATAATCATCCTCACAATACTCATCTTCATCACAGTACTTCCTCCTGATTGTCTGCTTAGTCCTAGCCATCTCTACCTAGAACAATAAAGCAATGAATGTAAATAGTTCTCATAAGCTGCTATATTAAGCCCTTTTATCATCTTCACTCTTCAATATTCTTGCTTGAAAGAACAACAAGAACTATGACATGGAGGAGGACATACCCAACTACGAGCGCTATAAATGCAGACTTGTCAAGAACATGCCAAGGCTGGTGCTTATTCCTCCCTAGCTAAGATACTTTCTCTAATGCTCTAATGGCTCCATTAGCAAGTGCTTCACTCCAATTTTGTTCCTCTTCACCATGTGAGCCCTTGTTGTCAAGTAGCTTAGAGAAAAGGACTTGGAGTGGTGCTTACAATCCCTTACAAAGCAACTTACAGCCAAGTATGTGGTTTTCAATATTCCTTCAGCTTTATGTTCTAATTTCTCTCCTATGCTAGGCAGAAGCTAACTATCATTGGAGGCAGAAGTAGAACCACACAGAAAAATCAGCTTGTGGAGAGCTTACTCTGCAGCCTTTTTTTGCCACTTTACCTGCACGATAATGGCACATGTCTATCATAGCATCTCATAGTATCATGCAGGTGAGTTTATTACCAATTTGGCTCTCAATGACTGGAGCTTGCTCAGAATTTCGTCCCAAAAGATATTTTATACACATACACACACACACACACACACACATAGGGGGGAGAGAGAGAGAGAGAGAGAGAGAGAGAGAGAGAGAGTGCTCACAATCTACCTGATTGCCCTAAAAAATTTCACTTGATTTGGAGCATTTTTAAAATTAAAATTGAAGCATTGCCAACCTTTTACCACATGATCTATGCCATTTATTTGAAGTTTTTGAATTTCAACCATTAGATTATAAGTATATTCACAAATAATATTCTAAAATGGAATAAAAGACACTAGATGCCATATGCCAATAGCACTTTTAAATAAGGGAGTACTTGCAAAAGTCCCAGCTATGCTAGGAACATTGTGTCTATTTCTGATATTTGAATAATTTCAAAGAGTTGTAAGCGTAATTGTAATTTTTAACATAATCATAATTATAAGATATATAGTTAAATATAACATAATATTTATATTAAAAATTTCTATATTTGATTCTAAAACCAACACACATCATAACATAATAAATATAACTCAGTACATTATATCAAATTTAAAAATCTGATTGTTGGATGAAGTCTTGGAAGTTTATCTTTCATCATTTCAGACTGAAATTTTTGGAATTGCATGATAATAAGTGAAGTATGTTAGCTTTATGTCTTATATTTTCTTTTAAAAACTTTTAATATTTTACATATTATCATTGATAAAAACTATTTATCTAATATTATTATTCATGTGTTTGAGAGTAATATTTAAAATAAAAATTATTATATTATATATATTAAAAATACTTTTTATGTATTTATTTTATAAATCTGAAACAAGATTATTATCTCCCCATATTAATGTATTTATATTTAAAATTAAGGCTTTATAACACTGTTATGAATGCTGAAATTTTATGATGATAAATGAATGGTAATGTTTTACTCTATACTGGGGTAGAGTAGGGTTTGATGATATATAATCTTTTGTTATGCTAGAACTATAATATATCACAAAGTTCATGAATGGTATATAGATAGCTTTAATATAATTAAATTAATTTTCTTTACACGGTCCATGTACTAATGTTGTCTTAATCATATATATACCTAATTATTTTTTTCATGTAAAAATACAATGTAGCATAAAGTGATAAAAAAATTTATGATATTATATAAAACTTAGACTACATCCTAGCCAATTGACAACTCAATAATGTTTAATTTCATTTATGTTTATATTAATAAGTAAAATAAGATTACTATTAAGAAAATATTTTACACAAGAAATATCTAGAACTATTAACTCTTCTATTATAAGTTAGAAAATATCATATTTTTAGAGAAATTTTTTTATTTATATTCTAATTTAGACATTGTATGTTTTATTGTTTTAAATTTAATATTTTGTAAAACTTATTTTAAAAAATAACTTACATTACATTATATTTTTGTTTTAGAATTTTTTTTCTTTTTCCATATTGTATTCGATATCCTCTCCCTTCATATATTTATATTTGTTCTTTCTAGAAGTAATATTTCAAAATTAAAGTATTTTTTATATCATTAAGATTCTTTCTGTATATGTTTTTTATAGAGAGAATGGTAAATGTAATTAAGATTATTACCTTTATGTTTAATTTATTTTGGATATAAATTTACACTGAGGCTAAAATATTTCAATGAAAGATAAGGTTTTATCCTCATATTAGGGTATTTACAATTCATAATATTATTGTTTCCTAAGACTACAACATATCAGAAAATTAAAAAATGGTCCATAGATTGCTTTATTATTAATAAAAATTTATGTGATATTGTGAGTGCTTAGAATATGGAAAGGGAATACAGAAAATGTGCATATCAATTAACCCAAAAACCCTAGCTTATATACAGGAGTGAATGGTCCAAATTGAAACCAATCCGACGGTTACCAAAATCCCACTACGCTAATATTAGTATACGGCATCGTAGCCATACACTTGGCCCTTACAATATGAATCATATTTTTTAAGATGGTGGCCTTTTGTATTGTGTCTAATGTTGTCTCAATGATATTTTATTTTATTTTTTTCGTATATCAATGCACAAATTATTAGTGTAAATAACAGATTTATTACACATTCATCAATGAATCTACTCATATTGAGTTATCTGTTAGCTCAGATATAGTCTCATATATGTCAGGAATTCCCCAATTCTTGCCACATTCCTGACTCTCGCCGGATTCCTGACTTGCAGACCACATCCCTGACTCTCGAGACACTTCCCTATTCCTAACTCTCGAGACACTTCCCTATTCCTGACTCTCGAGAGACTTCCCGATTCCTGAGTCTCGAGCCACATTCCTGATAATGATGTGGCGCCTCCTCGACCTCATCTATATTTAGGCCGTCCTCGATCCAAGAGTGGTGGAGCTTCATCAACCTATAGTATATATAGGTTAGCCTTGTTCCATTTCTCCACAATCTGAATCAACACCAGTCTAAGGCCTCTTCTTTGTTTTCACTAGCTTTTTCTCTTTGTCTTTAGCATTTTCCAGTCTTGATCTTGTTGGGGGTCTTGACAGTTTGATTCAGATTGTGTTTTTTCGTTTTTTTATTTAGCTCGTTTTGATTGTTTGATTACCTTTGCCTTTTTTTCCCCCTTTTTTCTTTCTTCTTGCCAATGGAGTCTCCAAACCATCCTGATTTCTTTGCTGAAGTCCTTGCAAAAATCCAATCTAAGAATACCGAGCTGAAGGCGACCCTTCTTCGCATGCAGCAGGAGCTTGCTTCACTTTCGGCTCAAGGATCCAGCAAAGTTCCTAAACCGAAGGTGAGCTTCCTGGCAAAATTTTCAGGCAAGCGTTTAGAGCTTCACGGATTCCTGAACCAGATGGAGTTGATCTTCGCACTTCAACATCGGCGGTACCCTACTCCCGAGTCTCAAATCGGCGCGATTGGGACATTGCTCGAAGGTGCAGCTTTGTCATGGTTTTCTCCTCTTCTGGAGAAGAGCATGAAAGGGGTCGTGGTTCCAAAGTTGATGGATCTTCAATTGTTCAAAGAAAAGCTCGAAGCATGTTTTGGCGAGACGGATCGGGTTCAGGCTGCTACCACAAAGATGAGACGTCTCTCTCAGGGGTCTCGTCTTGCCTCGATCTACGCTGCAGAGTTTCAACTCCTTGCTTTGGACACTCAGTGGGATGAGTGGGCCCTGATTGACCAATTTCGTTTCGGCCTCAACAACGGTGTCAAGGATTTGTTGCTCACCATGGAGGATCCCAAGGACCTGTCGGATGACATCAACAAAGCTGTTCGATGTGACAATCGTCTCTTTGAACGTTGTCAGGAAAGTCGCCGCGCCGCTGTTTTTCCGTCCCAGACTCAGGAATCCCAGCTTGAGTCTTCGGGGCATACTCCTGAACCTACTACTCCGGTTCCGATGGATATTTCTGGTACTCCCCGACTCATTAGAGGGAAGTTGAGTCCTGCTGAGAAGCAACGTCGAATATCTCATAATCTTTGCCTCTATTGTGCTGATCCTAATCACAAAGCAGCTGTATGTCCCAAGAAGCCTCCTCGACTGCTCGAGTTCACTCTGCCTCAAAGTCCACCTCTATTGCAGTCGGGAAACGACCCTGTCCAAACAAAGTAGGAGCTGTCTGTTTGGACTCCCCAAATAAAAATCACTTTTCTTCTTTATCAAGCTCCTCACCACCTTTCATCAAAGCCACCACCAATTCCCGCAACTTCCGCGTCCCATGTCTCCTTTCTTTCGCCGGACAATCAGGACTCAAGGCTCTGGCGTTACTGGACTCAGGTGCAACTTCCTGCTTCATGGACACGGACTTTGCTGCCCGACATCACGTTCCTCTTTCTCCTACCATACGGGATTTGAGGGTTGAAGGCATCGGCGGGCATTTTGTGTCTCCATCTTCTGGACTTAGGGAAACGTTGCCCGTTCGAGTACACATCGGGTCCACCGTCACCGATATCGCCTTCAATATCATCAACAGCAAGTCCTCCTCTGTGGTGCTCGGTCTTCCTTGGTTCCAACTACATCAGCCTCAGATTTGTTGGAAGGAATTATAGCTCATCTCTCCCACGGCTTCCCCTGCTGTTCATCGAGTCCGAATCAGGAAAAGTTCCCTAAACTCAAATCGGGGTTCTGTTCCTGACTCTATAAAGTTTTCACCCTCTTCTTTTTCCTCTCTTCCATCTTACACTGGACCGTATCCTCGTCTCATCATTCCATTTAGTCGTACGCCTCCTCCTATCTCCACAATCACTATGAAAGAACTCCTTCATGAAGAACCTCTTTTTCTTTTTGCTTTGCATGTTTCTCCTGTCAGTCTTCCTGAGAAGTATCATGATTTTGGGGATGTGTTTGACAAGAAAAAAGCTAGTGTACTGCCTGTTCATCGGCCTTATGATTGTCCCATTGATTTATAGGAAGGAGCGTCACCTCCGTGGGGGCCTATCTACGGGTTATCCCCGTCCGAGCTTAAGGCCCTCAAAGAGTACGTGGATGAGAACCTTGCCTCGGGCTACATTCAGCATTCGCAGTCTCCGGCTAGAGTGCCTGTCTTCTTTGTCAAGAAGAAGGATGGGAGCTTGCGGCTAGTCATCGACTACCGAGGTTTGAACAAGGTGACTGTTCGGAACCGTTATCCGCTGCCCTTGATCTCGGACCTATTGGAACGCCTCGGCGGTGCCCGCTTCTTCACCAAGATCGACCTCTGTGGAGAATACAACCTGATCCGGATCCGGCCTGGTGATAAATGGAAGACTGCATTCCGAACCAGCTATGGCCACTTCGAGTACACTGTCATGCCATTTGGCTTGACAAATGCTCCAGTAGTTTTCCAACACATAGCGAACGACGTCTTTCGAGAGTTTCTTGATCAGATGGTGATCGTCTACCTCGATGACATCCTCATCTACTCAAAAACTCAGGAGGAGCATGACGAACATGTACGCAAGGTGCTAGCGAAGCTGCGAGAACACGGCCTATACGCGAAGCTTGAGAAATGTTCCTTTGATCAGCAGTCTGTGGAGTTCCTTGGGTATATTGTCACTCCTGAGGGTATCACGATGGATCTTGCCAAAGTCAAGACTATTCTCGAATGGGAGCCTCCACAATCCATGTCGGACGTTCAGGTTTTCCTTGGCTTCGCCAACTTCTACCGCAAATTCATTGATCACTACTCTGACATTGTCCTTCCTCTCACACATCTCACTCGCAAGGATGTTCCCTTCTCTTGGTCTACTGCTGCCCAGCAGGCCTTCGACACCCTCAAGGCGGCCTTCAGTTCTGCTCCTATCTTGATCCATGCTGATTCCTCACAACCTTTCTTCATCGAGGCTGACGCCTCCGACTTTGCCATTGGTGCTGTGCTGTCTCAACTCGGAGCGGATCACGAACTTCATCCGGTCACTTTCCATTCTCGGAAATTCCAGCCTGCGGAGATGAATTACGAAATCCACGACAAGGAGCTCCTTGCCATCATGGATTCCTTTGGAGAGTGGCACTGTTTCTTGGAGGGGGCGAGCCATCAAACAATAGTCTGGACGGATCACAAAAATCTCGAGTACTTTGCCACTTCCCGAGTTTTAAGCCGTCGTCAAACAAGGTGGGCACAATTCCTGAGTCGGTTTGACTTTGTTATCAAGTATAGACCTGGAACGTTTCAAGGCCTTCCTGATGCTCTTTCAAGGCGCTCCTATCTCAGTCTCAGGCCTGGTAATCCTGCCTTCGATCAACAGGATCAAGTTATCCTCGATCCTGATCGGCTTCAAGTTATGGCAATTTCCCTGGCCCCTCAGGACTCCTCCTTGATGGATGCAATCAGAAACGATCTTCAATCCGATGATCTCGCTAGCGACATTTTCCCCCATCTTCAGGCTGGACACCTAGTAACTCCCGACTACCGGCGATTTGACAAGTTCGAGTTCTTAGATGGCTTATTGTACCGTGGGGAGCAGCTTTACGTTCCTGAAGGTGATGCTCGAAGGTTGGTCCTGATGGCGTGCCACGATAGCCCGACTGCTGGTCACTTCGGCATTGCAAAAACCTATGAGCTAGTTGTACGGGACTTTTGGTGGCCTCACATGGACGACTACATCAAAGCTTTTGTTACCTCCTATTACACTTGTGCCCGGAATAAGGTACCTCGCCACCTTCCTTCAGGTTTGCTTCGTTCCCTTCCGGTCCCTTCAGGTCCTTGGGAATCCATCTCCATGGATTTCTTGAGTGATCTTCCGAGTTCTAGAGGTTTTAACAGCATTTTAGTCGTGGTGGATCGCTTCACAAAGATGGCGCACTTCTTGCCATGTACCAAGGAGTTTTCGGGCGAGGACATGGCAAAACTGGTATTCAGGGAAATTTTCCGACTTCATGGGATTCCTACAGATGTGGTTTCGGATCGGGGGCCTCAGTTCATCTCTCATTTCTGGCAACGGTTTTTGCAGCTGCTTGGAGTGAAGGCCAACCTCTCTTCGGCATATCATCCTCAAACTGATGGGCAGTCCGAGCGAACGATTCAGACGTTGGAACAATTCTTGAGGTGCTTCATCAACTATCATCAGGATAACTGGTTCGATATCCTTCCCCTTGCTGAGTTCTCCTATAACAACTCTGTTCACTCCTCTCTTCGAGTTTCCCCCTTCTTTGCGAACTCTGGCCAAAATCCCCGATTCAATCTCTCACTTCCTTCTCCATCTGAATCCTCTCGTTCAAATCCCCGCTCTGAGGCATTTATCTCCAACCTCCAGGAAATCCACAACTCCATCTCTTTCCACCTCCATCGTGCTCAGGAATCTCATAAAACATTTGCCAATGTCCATCATCAGGATTGTCCCCCTTACAATATCAGGGATAAAGTCTGGCTCCTCAGGCGAAATATCTCCACCACCAGGCCTTGTCCAAAACTCGATTTCAAACGCCTTGGTCCTTTCCCTATCACTGCCATCATTAATCCTATCACTGCCATCATTAATCCTGTCACTTATCGCCTTGCACTTCCCTCCTCATATCAAATTCACCCCGTTTTTCACTCCTCTCTCCTTGAGCCTTATATTCCCAGTCCTATTCCAAATCGGGTCATTCCTCCGCCTCCACCAGTGCAGCTCAAGGATGGGTCTGAGTACGAGGTTCAGGACATCCTTGATTCCAAGATTTCACGGTCTAAACTCTACTATCTAGTGGACTGGAAGGGTTACGGACCTGAGGAACGCACTTGGGAACCTGCGGACAACCTGGGTCATTCTCCTGACCTTGTTCAGGACTTCCACTGCCGCTATCCTTCTCGTCCTAGTCCTCATTCTTTTTCTCCATCTCCCATCCCTCGCCGCTCATCTCATCCTCCTCTTCGTTCTCGTTCACATCCTCGTTCCACTCGTTCTTGAGGAGGGGGTGCTGTCAGGAATTCCCCAATTCTTGCCACATTCCTGACTCTTGCCGGATTCCTGACCTGCAGACCACATCCCTGACTCTCGAGACACTTCCCTATTCTTGACTCTCGAGACACTTCCCTATTCCTGACTCTCGAGAGACTTCCCGATTTCTGAGTCTCGAGCCACATTCCTGATGATGATGTGGCGCCTCCTCGACCTTAGCTATATTTAGGCCGTCCTCGATCCAAGAGTGGTGGAGCTTCATCAACCTATAGTATATATAGGTTAGCCTTGCTCCATTTCTCCACAATCTGAATCAACACCAGTCTAAGGCCTCTTCTTTGTTTTCACTAGCTTTTTCTCTTTGTCTTTAGCATTTTCCAGTCTTGATCTTGTTGGGGGTCTTGACAATATATATGCAATATCATAAATTTATAAATCATAAGATTATGATAAAAGTATAACTTATTTACAAGATATAATAGCTGGAGCTATTCATAAAATAAATATGATAAAATATATCATTTCTATAGTCACTACTTTATTTACTTTTAACTTTAAAGTATATCTTTTATTGTATGTACTATATACCATCTTTGTAAAAAGAAATATGTTTAATTTTAATAATATAGTATTGAATCAATCAGATACAATTTGTTCTATAAAGTTTTTCTATAGAAGAAAGAGTTTGATTGATTCAATACTACATTTTAAAACATATTGAACATATTTTTATTTTAAAAAGATCGTATATATTAGAGATAATAAAAAAAATTCATCAATGAATACCATCTTTGTACAACTAAATGTTTAAAATCATTTGAACCTAGTGCATTGTATCATCTTGGATCAGTTGTCTAATTGCCTTTTATATGTATTAAGATATCACTTACACTTCCTTGAATATTTGTTGAATTTAACACTTCATTCTCTATTTCTTATAATATTGTGAATGCCTTAGCATAGGGATTTATCTCTTTTAATAATTTATCAAGACCACCCATTAGTTGCTCATTGCATTCAGAATTGTTTTTCTTTTCTTTTTGTTTATTTCCGTTTCTTGAGCAGTATCTAAAATATTTTATTGTGAATAAGCTGCATGTTTTTCATTATTTGGCTTGATACTTCTAATATTATATTAAATTTATCTGTATATTTGCCACCTACTGCAATCTCTTTGATATTTGCACTCATTGATGCTGCACTACTATAATTTTGTATTAAAACTTAAAAATAATATTCTTTGGATAAAGCATGGAAAAGGATGTGATTTTTCAGTTGCTATTCTCCCATCACAACAAAAATTGAAAACACTTTCCATCATTAAAAAAAAAAAAAAAAATCCCCTCATTACCACAGTACCTTTTTTTTTAACAATTGAATCACAAATGCCCAGGTTCGCTCGATTTAAGCGGCTGGAGGTGAAAACCACAGGCTCTCAACACTGCCATTAGCTACTTGTTGACCTGAATGTAGACCTGAAGCTTCGCATGGCACAAGCTCTAAAGTAAGCTCAATACGTTATCGCAGCAGCTCTCATATACCAGCTAGCTGTAGCACACACGCAGCTGATAGCAAGCATGCCAACCAACTCCACGAAAATGACCTTTTTGATCCAATTAGGTGACCATCAACAAGGGAAAGAGCAACTGCAAAACAAAGAAAAGGAGAAAGGCAATAAGAACACACAGCAGACAGACACTTTCCCTTTCCCTTTTTCACTATGCTCTTGTAAAATCGAGATAACAAACCGGTTTTCAATGCAATGCTTTTTCTTTTATTCTTCTTTTTTTTTTTGCTAGAAGGTCTGTCCACCGATCTTTGTTTTTCAGGAGTGGATCTTTGATACCCTAGCAAATGGAGAGAAGCACGACTAAA
>NW_003314396.1:317068-337437 GCF_000143415.4 Selaginella moellendorffii | reverse complement strand
AGGCCTTTGTTCCTAAATCTTGGCAAAAGACCCATGCCAGAATCATCCAATCAAGAGCAATTAGAATTTGTAAGGTTCAGGAGACGTGAAACTGTTTTCTATATTTATTTTTCAACCATCAATGTTTTCTCAGAAGGAAGTATGAAAGACAAGAATTCGTAAAGCCATCTATGCGTTTGGCTTCCTCTTGTCAAGAGTCGACATTATTTCAAGGCAAGAAGATTCTTCTGTTCAATGCTTCAATTCTAGAGGTAAAAATTTTAACTGCAAGGTCTGCAAGGATTTTTTGGATCGATTCGAGTGTGTGTAATAAAAGCCATAAACCTTACAGTGAGGGACTTCATGATTGGTGACCCATATGTTGTTCTCACCCTAGGAAACCAGGTATGTGTCGTTCCTATTAATACAGCTCAAGCAAGTTGAGGAAGATTTGCGAAGCACAAAGGCAAAACATAAAGACTTTCAGAAGCAAGTTGTAAGAATCTCATGAGAACTGAGTTTTACAACCATACACGTTTTATCAGCCCTTTACTAAACCGGCCATAGTCTATTGTTTAGCAAGATTGGCCAAAGTTAATGTTATAAGCCTCAATATATAAGAATAAAGCAGTGTCTACCTACTACCTTCTAAATCTTCTCAAAATATGTGCAAACTTGCACACATTTTGGATAGGAGAAATCCCAACACATTGCAATGCAGTCCCGGCATGCTGCAAACGGAGAGCCAAGTGCTGAATTTCCTACAAAATAAAGAGTAGGATCTTGAAAAGCTTCTTGAATGTTCTTTCCTTGCTGCTCTACGGTTATCTAGCATGTTAGGTGAAAGTCTGTAAGAATTCACCAGCAATCGTCCAGTCTTGAGCATGTTGCTACCAACTCTAAAGCCATGTACAGTTGACCAGCTTCTAGCTTTGTATGAGCACTGGGTCATGGTGCAGGGATTTATTTGGGGAATCAACTCCTTCGATAATGGGGTGTGAACTCGGCAATGTAAACTTGGCTTTCCATCATGTGAAACTAATTGAAAATCCAATCTTTTCAGGTGCTTGCATCCCGAGTTTGCATACAGATGAATGCTTCACAAACAAACGAAAGCCCATAGAATGATCTAATCATAGTTCACAATGCTGCTCAACCGTTATTTAAAGGTGAGAGAACTTGGACAGAGTATGACTTCATAACTTTTTGATAATGAGTGAGCTCTTGAGCTTTACAGGTACATCATGGCTAAAGAACACAAGCAATCCATGCTGCAGCACAACCCGGCTTGCTGAATAATATCTTATTGCCCAATGTAACGAAGGAAAATGATTAAAGATATTTGTGACAAAGTAAAGTATTGCAAGATAAAAGTTGGTTAGGGTTATCTTTATAGTACATGGTTTCAGAACGAAATGACTTCCTCTTTGGAAAATGGTGAGAGCCAGGAAACACACAGGTTGCGTTTACATCAACCTTTGAGAATCCCTCGGAAAGAAGTTTCAGGTGAGATTTACAGCCCAGATGCCTATTATAAATTTGAAATGCTTTACAAATGTGTGTAAAATGATTTCTGTAGATTATAAAAGCAGAGAAGAAGTGGGACTAGAAGAGATTACAAAAGAGCAAAGCGAAAAGGGTAAGAGTTATCCAAACAAAAATTAATAATAAAAAGTTTCCTACTTGTAACATTTCCTTTTAGACATGGTAAATGAGACCTGAAGAAATGGTTCTTGTGACATGGAAGTTGACGACAAAGGTAGTGAAATTTATATTAAAAACTAAAGCTATCATTATTTTATATACAATAGTGAAATCACATAGTGTTGAGGAAGAAAAGAAAACAGTAACTGATGAAGGTATTGCCTTATAAAAGATAAAAAGGAAGAGTGCAAAGATGTACAAGAACAAAGAAAAGACAAAGTTAAAACACAAGGTATTTAACACTTAATAAAAGAAAAAAGAGTATATGTCTAACCAAAAATGGTTAATAGATGATGCAAATATTCATATTCAGAAGAAAAGCAGACGCATGGACTTGGGTGAAGTTATTAGTATACGAGAAGTTGATCGAAGTGTGGCACAGCTAATGTTTTCTGGATACACTTTAAACAGTTATGGTTTGCGACGTGGTCGAACTCAGTCACATAATGTTCGTTTGAGGATTGATATGACAGATGTTTATGGAAATGAGACTATTACAGTATGGATGTTCTACAATATTGCTGAAAAAGGAAACAAGAATTCAGCAAAAACAAATGGCTTAAGATATATGGTTTTGAAGTGATGAATGCTGACCCAAAATACGATCGTGGAACATGGAACTATACTCTTAAAATTTCTGAATCGACTATTGTAGAAGAATTTCAGCATCCAGCACCAAGACTATGTTTGTTGGTTCACACTATACCAATTAGCGAATATATTGACATTCACAAAGGTCATGATTCTGTTGGTTCCATACATGCTGTTGTTATAAAGATTAATGATGCAACATACTCATGTGGCAAGTTAACTGTTGCTGATGGACCAAATGTTTGTGATGCCTTGACAATATGTATAAAGACTATTGTTTATATCACTAACAAGAATGCTAATGTGTACAGATCAAATTTTTTGGCAAATCTATGCCTTACTTCGAAATACTAATGCAAGAATTCTATTCTGGAAATGCGCCTACAAGATGTTTCATCAATATTCAGGGTGATGGCATTTTTAAACATGCAAATGCCACTGATATAACAATTATTACTGATGTTATCATTTGCGATAAAAAGAAATCTCTCGAATATCTGTTTCGTACAATTGCTGAGAACTTTGACGGGGTAAATATGAATCCCTTTTATGTTTTGTGAATAGCTCTTAGTTGTTTATTATTTAGCAGGTCAAAGGTTGGTTTGAAATTGATAATTTGTATCCTGTATCTCTACAAACCACTTGCTCATCTTGTAAAACTTTGGTTATGAAACGGATTTCAAGGTTTGAAGCAGATTGTGAGTCTTGCACATATAAAGGACTTGTAAGGCAGCAAATTTCACTCAAGGGAAAATTACATAGTTCAGAAAGTGTTCAAGATCTCATCATTCGTTCATATCTAATTGACCAATTATATCCTCAAGTGTCATCACTACAAGAACTTTGGAGAGAAGATTCTACAAAAGCAAAGATTCATATGGCTGGTAATCCCCCTCATGGTAGATTTGCGGTAGGAATAGGCAATGGTATTATGGGGTTTGCACCCAATAAATAAATCAAAAGGAACAAGATGTTCTTATTAATTCTTGATTGATGAATACATCTTTTGTGGATTTAGTTGTTCCAGTTTAGTTGTTTCAATGCAATAAAAAATCTCATATAATATGATGCTTAGCACAGCTTAAGATGACAAACTAAACCAGTGTTTAGTAGTAGACATAATCTGGTATGAGATAAGTTTTAGATATATAGTGTATTTTAAATAGGCAACGTTCATTGTCAAGCTTTTGATCTTCATTTGCACACATGAATACATGAGTACTCTATCAAGCAGTTAATTTAAATACATGAACTCAAAGACACATGTTTCACAGGACCCTCTATAACTCTTTGAAAGAAATGTACTTGGTAATTTTCCATACAATGATAGAAAACTCATCAGGCTCTTATAGTCCTACCTGAGTTCCAGTTTCGATTGTAAAATCTAGATCTTTTTATCCTCACTTGTTTTGTTTTTATTTTTACATTCACAATATCTGCTAATTCATCTTTCTGCCATACAGATCTTTGATTTGGAAAAGAATCCATTGCTGACAGTGTATTTGCTCAGAACCATCTGGATTTTTCTTATATTAAGAAGCTTGATGTCCCTGATACTCTTGACAAAAAACAGTTCCATGCCTTGCACTTTTTATTTTCAGTTCCAGATCCTGTACTGAAAGCCACAAATGATACAAGGCTTTTTTATTATGTCCAGAGCTAAAATAACAAGTTCTTTTGCTTTCCAGGAACTTGAACAATCATCTGTAAAAGAACTCCTATTCCAGAAAATTCCATTTTTCTTGAACAACAATCCATGTAACATCAGTTTATCTTGTCAAGAAATCCAAATATACTACTGAGAAAAGTAGCTTATTTACTAATGTGATGTAGTGTATAGAAGGGTAATGTCAAGGAACTTCAGAAAGTTTTGGAACTGGACTTTGAATCTGATTCTCATATACATTTTATAACATTGATGATTTATTTTGTTGACTTCCTTCAACAACATTCAAATTAGGAGTGGATGAGATAAATTTCAAGTGAAATAGCAAAAAAATACCCCAAAACAAAACATTTTTCCCTTTATAAAACATCTCTGAGGGTATGCAAGAATGTGCATTCTTCTGATTTACACTCATCCTCATGAATTTGCAGATATATGCTTCAAATTTGTACTTTTATCTGCCAAAGAACTTCAAAATTATTCTTTGAGACAAGGAGATTGAATTGTAATATATTACGCAATGCCATGTATTTTAAAAAACTCATTTACAAGACTTGAAACCATATAAATGTATGTTAAATATTTTTCTTTATCTTTGAGAGTTATGCATATTTTGGGAAGAGTACCTCTTAAGATTTTTATAGTTACATAACATATAGATGTACAAGGATTTAATTTTTATAAAAGAAATCAACTTAAAAAGGTAGCTAAAAGTTTAAAAATATTCTTTTCAATTGATCTATGGCAATGAATAAAAACATTCAAATAATTAATAATTATATTTTATCAAATATTAATAAATTAATATATAAATAAATAATAATTTATAATATTTATAAGTTTAATAATAGTTTATACAGAGATACAGTGCTATATATTGAACACTTAAATTTTTTCATCAACTATGAGCAAGATATAGGCTTGTTATTACACTCATTATAGCATATCACTTTAATATTATAAGCTTAAACTTATTTATAAGATTTAGGCACAGTAAATAACTATAAATATAGAGAGGACAATGTAATTATTAAATTCTCTAATTTAAATTTTCACAAATATCTTCTATTCAATTCAGTCTTTTGCTTCAAGTCTGGCATTGCAAGACTATCAAAACAGCATAAAGGGGATAAATTCTTTCTGAAATTTGAGAGATCAAGATTCTTTTGTGATTTTGTAGGTACAAAAGACATGTTATTCTGAAGAATATGGAATTCATTAAATAAACAAGGATATGGTGTTCTTGACAAGTTATATTACTCATTTGAGTACTTTCTAACATTTTTAATACTGATGGTTCAGAAGTTTTTGAAGCAAATTTTATGGATCCTACACATAATAAACAAGTATTTGAAAAAACACTTAATCTTTAATGACTAGAACACTACTTGCAAGTTATACATAAAAGATTTTGGTTAGAATCCTTTCTATAATTTTAACTTTTTGTAATAACTTCTTATACTGTAATAATAATTGCAACAATATGGGATATGAGAGACCATCTACTTATATTACTTTTGTTGTCAATAAAAGAAAGGCTATATACAAAGAAAATATTCCATTCCCATTTAAAAGTATTTGTGGAGTTTGATGATCTCTAGGGTAAAACTATCAATCTCTACACTAAAAACGCAATTATAAATTTCAGACAAAAGATCTAAAAAATACACATCATCACTACTGAGGATAAAAATAAACAACAAAATTCTCAAAAGGTTAAGTTAAAAATAAACAAAAAACTTTTGAAAGCAAAACTAGATTTATGTTAGAATTCAGATCTAAACAAGCTAAAGCTCAATCCAAACACATCATCCATAATATTTGAACATTGAAGGATGTTGATATAATTGATGACTCAAATCTTATTTCCCAAAAGACTGATTTAGCAGTAAATAAAGTCTTGGAATGTAATATTACCAATTCCCTGATAAATAAATTAGCTAAATTGAGCAGTATCACTATAATTATAATATTAATATTAATAATAGTATATAGCACTATATAATACTATAATATTATAGTGCTATAATATTATCATTGAATACTATAATACTAAGAATATTGAATTAGAATACTGTGATATACTGGTCATTATATTAGAATTTATATAATTATAATTTGTATAATTATTATTTTTATTGTTTTTATTATATATTACTTAATAATATTATATTATAAAAAAAATTAGCATGAATTTCCTGCTAATGGTCAACTTAATGTGGTTAATCCAGGAACTATAGATATACAATCTCTTGAACCAAAGAGAACCCAGTTGTCATCAGAACTTAAATCAATTTCTGTATGCTTCTAAAGACTCTTATTTTTTAAGAGGTCAGTTGTATGATTGTGGAAGAAGACGTAGAATAAAAATATTTTCATGTCCATACAAGATTCCATAAAAGGAATAAGATAGGTCTATTTTCTATATCATTAACTCTTGTACAATAAATGATATTAAAGCTATTCATCAACTGCAGAAGCATAAAGAAAGGAAAAATGTTTTACTTTCCATGTTTGTGTTTATTTTTTTAAAAACAGTTGCTAACTATCCCTTTTAGAATGGAGTCACAGTTACGAGTAGGAGTTTTTCAAACTCAGGAGCTTGAAGAAACAGTAATTTCTTACTCTATTTATCTCTTTCTTATCTTTAGTATACTTATTATTGTTACATCTTCAGAATTTGGAAAAAATTTGATTATATAGCATAACCAAATATGACAAGAAAATAAACTAATAAAGACTGAAGACAGTGAGCCATCTATAAAAGAGAGATTAAAGAAGAAAATGATAAACACACACTTCACAAAGATGTTAAGTTGGATGGGTGTAAATTCAAAATTAAATTAAATTTTGAGTATGATAATGCAGTGTTATTTGTCCAACGGTTTCTATAGGTCTTGTGGCAATGATACACTCTGCATTGTCCTAAGGAGAGATGGATCACGGCATAATTAGACATAGATATGTAGTGATCAAATAAAACCTAACTTAACATTAGGAAGGATATCTTTTCTGCACATAGGAAAAATTGTTTTCACCGAATTCACATTCAGATGCAGATGCTTTGGTAGTTGTCACAGTAGAAGGCTTAGCATCTGTATGAATGCCAATGAACTTTTCTTTAAATTTCTACAGGTAGTATCAGATTCTTCTATAAAAGTTTTGCAACACAGAATGCACCATCTTTGCTAAGAGTAAAATTCCTGAAACTCATCTACCGAGGTGATTTGGATTGTGTCTTTTATAACTCACACTGCTAAATTTAGATAGATAAAACAAAGAAAAAATCAAAATAAAACGATAGAGAAGCACTTACCAGAGTTTGTTATTTTATCACTCGAATGGAACATATATAGCTATTTCCCTTATCCATAAATGATATGCTAAAATCACTCTTGTGCAAGAGAAAATACTTTAAGACTATTCTTGATTCTTGATAGTCTAAACTGGATAATCTATGCAAATTGTGGAACTAAGATTCATTATTCCTCTCAAGGAGTGAGTACATGACTGAGTAGCTAAACATCACTCTTTCCTGTCAACAGTGTTACATGCTTCTCAAAAACTTGTTTCCCAGTTTAGCTATTGCAAGATCTGCATGAGTTGTGATAGGCACCATGAGGAGTATGGGATTCGATGACCATATACAAGTTTGTATACATGAAAAAAATCACAATTAAAGTTGAAGCTACAAAGTGGCAAACATAGGGATAAAAATGTTCATTCTCTCATTAAGCATGGCTGCATTGTGCAATTACACCACTAAAGAACATAATTACAGGATGCAAAACAATCTTTCTAAAGAAAATAAAAATGTGGTAAACAAAACAGTAGTTCTAAAATAACTAATACATTATTCAAATAAAAACATTGAACTTGAAAGCACATTTCTCAAGACAAGATATTTTCATGAGGATTGCAACTTGAGTCTTCATCTGCACAAACTTTTTTAGAGCATTTAGTATAAATTAAGATAGACCACCTCATATATCCACACCAACTATGATGTATTTAGTTCTCTCTCCATTGAGGTATTTTCCATCAGAGGTATATAAAACCATCAGAGCTGTGAATGTTGAAAAAAAGACTTTATGCATGTTATAGCCCTTTTTTCTCAGTAACATGACAAAGAAAACCTATTTTAGGTGTTGAACTCACACTATTGTTTCTAAAGAAGAATGTGAGAAACATATTGAATAAAGGTAGGCAGTTCTAAAGAATTGCTATAGCAGGAGGAGGGTTTGTCATGGCTAGGAGCAAGTCAATGTCAAGAAAGCTAAAGAAATGATCAGAAAGGTAAATTTTCTTTGAAGTTAATAGTACATGGAATGATCCATGAAGTGTGCAATAGGCAGCAATAGTAATGGGACAAATGGGGTCTTGCATTCAAGGCAAAGGTCCCTCAACCATGGCAACAACAACACTAATTCCAGTATTATACAAAAATAATGCTAGTCATATATAATAGAATACTTCTAAATTTAAATATTACTATCAAAATATAAATATATAAATATCAGGGAAAAGGGAATATCAAAGATAAATATGTAATATTTTAAAAAAAATTAATATAACAAATAAAGACAATATTTTCACATAATATCATGCAATTCCAAAAGATTCAGTCTAAAAATATGAAAAATAAAACTCCATAAAAATGGTTTTATATTTTAATTTTATAATATACATATAATTTAAGTGAGTTTTAAATATTTATTTTGTAAATCATTATATTATAGTGTACTTATGAAACACATTTTTATTAAGAGGAAAAATTGTAAATTAATTATATGGAACTTTCAAATTAAGGAAAAATTAGTTACCAAACCTCAATCTCTAAATGACTCATCTGGTCATGGGATCCCATAGTGAGCAATTCCATTTATAGAAGATCCAGGACTTGACTCAACACTCTGAGTTTTAATAAACAATATAATAAATTTAATTCATGTGATATTATGTTATGAGTTAAATTTATTATATTATTTATTATGTAATATTTGTGAAGGGATTTTTAATATAAGGATTATACTATGTTTTGTTAACTATGTATATTATAATTATAATTATGTTAAAAATTACAGTTATGATTTCAAATTTTTTAAATTACTAAAACATCAAGAATAAATACGATGCTCCCAGCATAGCTGGGATGTTTGCTAGTAATAATGATATATACTAGGGACGCTTATTCTGGGCATATGCCAAAATCTAACGATTGAGATTAAATAATGGAGAGTCATGACTTTTATGTGTGTGTGTGTGTGTGTGTGTATGACTTCCAAATCTGAGCATTTGCACGTCAATGACTCTTTGCTCTGTACCAGTAGTGTTTTATTCCTCAGCTTTTCATTCTGGTGAAGAATTGGATTCAGAAGAGGATCAGATTTGGAAGAAGAAGGCTCTGATGAAGATTTTGAAGTGCATGCAATGGACCAAAATATGGTGAGTTCTTTTTCAGACACCCAAAGTATGTCCCAGTGGATGTGAGGAGTCCCTGTATGCAAGCGTTCTTGCTCTACGTGAAAGATGTCTTGACGTCTACGAAGCCCTCGTGGAGAACGTGAAACTTCTAGAAAGTAAGATCTTTCTCTTTGCTAACATCAGTGTGCCACAGGCATGCAAAGAGAGAAAGAGACGAAGTTGAAGAAGAAAAAAGGAATAGACGTTGCTCTCGAGACAATCAAACATGAGCGGGAGTTTCAGAAATAGAAGCAGACTGCCTTGAATCAGATCAACATCGCAGTCACACTTTACATGCATCAAGTAAGTTAGTATTCTCCCCTTGTCGTTGATTTCCAGCTTACTGGCATGCCACAGGTCGAGTACATTGAAAATGCCGCAATTCCCAAAGACCTGTCTGGTGGCCTCATCTTTACAAATGCCTTGTTGAAGCAACTGAGAGCGATGATTTGAGATGCATGTAGCCAAGAAGGCGGCACTGAGGAGATTGCAAAAGGACCAAACTAAACCCATAAACTAACTGTTAGTTTATCGACCTGCGAAAGGAGTATGCCACCAAGAGATACCTCCTCCACCTCTCAACATGGAACTCTTCTTTTCCATAGCCAACCACAGCATGACGGTGGTGGATGAGTACAACAAACCCTACACCACAACACCATCCTCTTCACTCCTAGGTAAATCATCAACATTGTCACCAGCTGCGTGATACTTCATGTCCATGGTGCTATACATGCTGGTGCAGCAAGTCCCCTACATCATCACCACTGCCACTGCCGCTGGTGGCAAAGGAACTCTCACTGGGTTGAGATCGATGCAGCACCACAAGAAGAAGGACCAAACATGTCAATGATGACATGGATTATTATCATAGCAAGGTCTATCACTGATCTAAAGGTATACAGCCATTTCTCCATATGATCTTTACCACCTGTTGAATTTAGTTGCATGAGAATCCTCTAGAAACATTAAGAGCTCAAGTGCTAACATAAGTATTAGGTTCGGATAAGCTGAGAGTTCCTTATAGGAGGCTCCAGAAAGAAACATCAAACTATTATCATGTCAAGAGGACGTCACTTTCACTCAATGTTTCCAAAAGCCCTTTTATGAAATGTAATGGACAATCACCTATCTGTAGAAACTTTAAAAGCTAAACCACATTCCTAGTAAATCAGAACCTACTTTAATTTCTCTGATAATGGGTAAACCAAAATAATCCTACTCTTTCAGAACAAATATACTCTTTACCTGTAAATTGATGTTATTCTCCTTGGTGGAGCACATTTTTCCTCTAAATACACACAAACTTTACACTATAATTAAAAATTGCTTTATGCTTGAATGAAAGTGGGCTTCCATTTCATGCATAGACTCAATATAATCTCTGCAAATAAAAAATATAAAAGAGTAACTTTTAATTAATAATTATTGGTATCCTCTGTTTTCTTATTTCTTATAAAAAGTTTTAAATAGTATTAGACTTATTCTTATGCTCTTAAAATGCTTTAAACTTTTTAGCACTAAACATTATTCCAAAAACTACCCTCTCCATTACTCATATAGATTTTTAAAACTATACCATAAAATTTTAAAAAATATTCATTTAAAGAATTATTGTAATATCTAAAAAATCACTAAAATATAATTAAATTTTCATTTGGAATTTTTTGATATTTATTTTAATCTATAATTTCCAGCAGAGCTGGAATCTCAGCATCATCATTCTTCATTTATAAAATTAAAAGTAATTTTGTTGTATAAAGATGGTATATAGCAGACACATAAAAAATATACTATAATGTTAAATTAAATAAGTACAGACTATAGAACATGAAATATTTCATAAGTTAAAATAGAAGAGTTGAATAGCTCCAGCTATTTTAACTTGTAAATTAGTTATATTTTTGAAAATAACCTTATGATAATTATTACATATTCATCAATGAATCTAATCACATTGAGTATTCAGTTACCTCAGATATACTGTAAGATTTGTGTGATACCATAAAGTTATAATACTGTTTTTAAGACTAATAATTTGGTCATTCAAACATGAAAAACATATAAAAACTTATATTGATGTAAAGGTAAAAATATGATTGAGACAACATTAGACACAATACAAAAGGCTACCATCTAAAAAAATGTCATTCATTATCACTAAAACTTTTATTATTATTAAATAAATATATGAACCATTCTTAATTTTTCCAATATGTTATGGTTTAAAAAAAATATTTTGTTTCATCAATACCCTAATATCAGAGTAAAACCTTATCTTTTATTGAAAGATTTTAGCCTCAATAACATTCTTATAATGCTAGAAATTTAAATAAAATTAAATAAAACATAGAGATATTAATCTTAATTCAAAAAAATATATATTCTGAAAGAATTGTAATGATATATAATATAATACTCTAAATTTTCATTACTACTCAAAAAAGTATAAATATAAATATTATGAAGGGAGAGGATTTCAAATACAAATATACAAAAAATTACTAAATTACTAAAACAAAATTACTTTTTATTTATAGAGAATTTTTTAAATAAATTTTAAAAAATACTCAATTTATTTAAGAAAATATAAAATTCTTTTAAATTAGAATAAATAGAGCAAATAGTGTCTATAAAAATATGATATATTCTAATTTAAAATAGAGGAATTAATAGTTCTTGCTATTTCTTGTGTAAAATGATTTTGTTTTTATCAGTTATTGACCACATTGATCCATAAAGTATTGACATCTCTCTCTGTCTTCTCAATTTTTTCCCTTCCCTGCAGGTGTTGAGATCTTGCAATTGCATATAGATTAGCTGTGAACGAGAATTTGAGAAACCCCATATTGTATTTCTTCTATTTTCTTCCCCCTAGATATGATGATGTTTCTGCAGCCATTGCCAGAATATCTGGTGTAGTGACACTTTAATTTTATGGACAAAAGTTTTATTTATTTTAGTCTAATTTATTGCATTGTACGATACTCTTACCTACAGTTGACGTTCAAGGATATCCATGGCTCAACACCAAGCTTCGTGCTCTTGCACATGTTCTGGCAGAAACAAAATGAAAAGGAGCAAGAACTGAGAGTCAATGACTAGAGCTCAGAATGTGCCTTGATGGTTTTGTTTTAGGAAGAATTAAAGTTTTGCCTAAAAGGTAGAAGGCGAAGCATCTAGCCATGGTGCTGAAAAGGGCTGAGGAGCAGGCTCAAATTATTGAATTATAATTACATTAATATATATAGATAATAATATTATTTAAAATTATAATTCTGTCTATATAAAAATATATACATAAAGAATGTTTATGATAAAAGATAGAATACTTCTAATTTTAAATATTAATATTAAAATGCATGAATATAAATATTAGGATAAATGGTAATATCAAAGATAAATCTCTACATTATTATAAGTTATTAAAATAAAATACAACACTATAAAAATGTTTTATTTTGTAAATTTACAAGATGTATGTAGTTGTAGTGAGTTTTAAATCTATATTGTTTAACATCATTATATTTTAGGATTTTTAGGATGTTTGCAGCTTTTACAGCCATCTTTTCTTCGTGATTACAGAGTGGGACCTCTATTTGTTTCAGAGAAAGTCAGTGAATATTTTGGGATACAGGAAATCATCGTGCTTTTTATGTTTTGCTATCAGAGCTGAAGTTCTTCGGTTGGGGTATGTTTCTCTGTCACAGCTTTTAATTGTAGTATATTAACAGCTGTCTGGAAGTCCTAAGTATAGAACCGATTTCATGCTACAGGTAAGTCGGAAGAATCATGGCAGCAGTAGCAGCATCACTAGTGAGATGCACTCAAGGCTGGGCAAGAATTCTCCACCAGTATGAACGGTCACATGTACATACATCGGTGAGGAGGTTGGTGCGAGGGACAGGGAAAAAGATCTTGTGGTGTACAAGCAAAGGAATACGTTTTTCAAGCTTCATGAAGACTCCAGTCTGGAGAAAGAAGGTAAAAAACAATTTCTTTCAGAGGTGGAAGGATTGAAGAGGAAGCTCATGAGCAAGGTTCCTAGCTTCAATCCAGCCCAGTTGACAGGTATGATGGAAATACACAAAGATATAAAGAAAGAAGTTTGGTTTTGTTTGTTTCCATTTCTTCCAGTTTGAGGAGTTTGTGGCGGTTTAGTACAGGAGGCTGACGTATTCTTACTGCCCTCCTCACATCACCAAACCAAAGGTATCGATTTTTGTTTTTCGTTATTCATAACTCTTTGGTACAATCTTCTCTTTTCTAATATTATTTCTCATGTCAGGAGTGTAAGAAGTTCTGTGTGGTTCTCCTCCCTGAAAGACAATACTTTGTTGTTCCAGAGAATTTCATACTACTGGCAGTTCCATTCTTTCTTTTTATTTTTCTTATTTTTTCATATTTTTCTCTATTAACTTAATATGAGTGGATCTTTATTGTTTCAAACGTTTTGTCGTTGATATTTAGATACACTCTCACAGCTGTATTAAAGTGTGATGGAATCAAAAGAGAAAGAGAAAAAAACAAACCTGCCAATGTACAGTTATCAAAAGTTCAATAGAACGGCCTCAGTATGTACCAAGAAGAGTTGAGTATCAGCGAACATCTGAGAATTACCACCAGGAGAAAAAGCTTATATTTTTCTTTTAATTTTTAAAATTGTGATTCTTGTGCTCATTTTTAGATTAAACTTTTATGACCATGTGAGTGCCTACATCTGCGTATAGTGATTCTAAATAGCTTCTACGAGTCTTCAAGAAAACCGGCCTGTGCCTACAATGTAAAAAGAACTCTTGTCCAGTTTGCTGCTCTCTCCCCGGTGTCCACTGAGAAATGTGTACTCTTTCTTTTCCTTTTGTGATCACTTGAATCCTTATAGTTTAGTTTATAGAGCTTTTTGATACTGCTGGGTTTTCAATCATACATGACCGTACATGATGTCTGTGATTTCGTGTCTCAAATTGGTCTTGAGAAAAGAGGAAGAAAACAGATGCGCCAAGCCGAGCTAGAGGTACACACTTACAGAAAGCAAACAAAAGGCATAGCCAAACCGGATCAGTTTCGTAGACCTTGCTACTGCAGCCATGAAGAAACCAAGCCAAGGTTCCATCCAGCAAGTCACCACCCTTGGGAGGGATGGGTCTTCTTCTGGAACTGGAGCAGGTCTAGGGTTTATGTGTATATACACGTGTGTTTACAGCCCACTCACAGGAGCAAGGGATGCTACTCCTACATGCATGCAGTGCAATTTAGTTTTCTCTGGTCCCATTAACCTCCTCACAGTGGGCAAACCTTGAAACACAAGACGAGCAATAAGCTCTTAGAGACAAAGAAACCTTAGAGGGCTCCATTCCCGAAAAATGCTAAGCAACATAAGGAATCATACAGTTTTTCAATACTTTTTCTTTATAATAGTGATTTAGTGGAATAAATTTCCTCATTCTTTCCTGACGTGTTTTTATTTTAGTCATGTAATAGATTGTTACATTGTCTTTGCTGTTGTTGCTGTTTAAGCTTCATAATCTCAGACCTGGCTTTATAAAATGCTTTGATATCAGCATCAGTGCTCTCATTCCCTGTACGCATAATTGATTCATTTCCATTGGCTCGGCCGTGTGAGTTTCTGGATCTCCCTGAACGGAATAGGAGAAGAAAGATGACGTTACTGTTTTTAAAGACATTACCAGAGCGTAGCGGTTTTTCAATGTCAGCCTCCAAGCCGTGTAGATAGTCAATAACCGCAGGAGCATTTTTAGTTACACTTGAATAATATTCACTCGTCTCCGGTGTGCTTCTAAACGACCGATTTTTCTCAGTTTGGTATGTATCTATTGTTGATAAATCAGAAGCAGACGTCAAAGAGATAGGAGATGGTGCAGAAGACTGCTGATCACGACACATTGCACTGAACCACTTTTCAAAATCAGCCTGTTAGGACCACATTAATTAAGTTCAAACAATGTAATGCTTAGGAAACTCGCCTGGACTTTACTTCGGCTCTGTTCAAGAATCAAGTGAAGATGCTCAATTTCTCTTTTCAGGTCACGCAGCTTGCTAAACCCATCCTTATATGTTTTCTGCTTCATAACAACTTAAAGTACCCTGGTGTCAGCTAAATTATATACCTTTTCGTTTTCAATTTGTAAAATAAGGTTTTCTTCTTCAACATCGACATGTAAAATACTAGTTTTCCCATGTACGAGGTCTTCCATTGCACGTTCAACTCTACGTTTTTCAATCTTGACTTTGAGACCATTTATCATCTAAACCAAGAAAAAGGCAAACCTCTAATACACTTCAATAAAGGTTAAATACCTCACGGGCTTTGTTGGCCCCCTCGCCCAATAACTTAGCTTCACCGTACTTCTTTCTTAAAAGTGCTTTGTTTTCTTCAATAGCATCCATGCTTGGATAGTTTCTCCAAAATCTACACATAAAGAGCGCCAGTTTAACTTTCAGAAAAAGAGTGCTCACAGATCAAAAGCTTGTCTCCGATCACTGGCAAAACTAGACAGGCTACTATTGTCTCTCGAATCCATGGAGCTTGCTACCCTCGAGGAGGTGTTGCTAGGGATCATTCCATCCTCTGTACCATCCAGTGTAAATCCCGAATCTCTACTATCTGTCCGCCCTGAAAGCTGGATAGAATCAACTTGTGTCCATGCATTTGCCCGCGTAATGCCAGCTTCCCGCTTTCTTATGAAGGAAACTAAAATGTTAATCTCGTTTTCTCGTTGTTGCAACTGGATATAAGATATCTTTTAAAATGAAAATGAAAATTTGTTAGATTAACCTGACGATTAAGATTCTGGATAGTTTCATGAAGGGGCGAACCACCACTCATTTCCATATGTGCGCCATTGCCTTGTAAATTAGAACACCTCTTTGCGGCAACTCCAGCTGTTGCAAGCTCTTTAAAAGCTTGAAATGCAGCTCGAATATGTAGCATGTTTCCTGAAGTCAATATTAAATATTGAAATGACCATGTGAAGTATGAACACCTCCACAGTTGAATGATGCTTCAGGCGAGAGGTCATACACATAAGCATTAACTTGATTTTTCACCATAGCAATTTCTCCGTCTGTCAGTGGCCCTCGATCAACATCCTCACCCCTTAGAAACATTACTTCAGCCTGTGAAAAGTAAGACAGTTCCTGTTTAACGTTATTACAAACAGTCTTTTTATCTTACTTTAAGATCTTTAACCTCTTGTTTCAATCTTTTAATGACGATATTGGGATCCACTTCCTCGTTCAACATGACCTGTATTCATCGTCAACACAAAGTACAGACAACTTTTCTCACCTGGTTTGAGACCATGGCAACTCGTTGTGCAAAGCGGCAAGTCGAAATTGTTTCCTCCAATTGCTCTTGCGCAATTGATACATTGGCTATCATAACCTGCAAAACTGTATGTCCAAAAAGAAAGGAGTCCATTTTACCGTTCGACAATTTCCTCCTATAGAATCTCTAAGAACTGATGTCATCATCGAGTTTCTATACGGAATATGTGTTCTAGACTTTCCCTGGCTTTTTTCTTGCAATGCTATAATAACCTACATAATTGACGTCAAATATATCTGACCTTAAAAGTAAAATATACCTGCTCCAGGAAATGAAGAGAAAGGTTAATATACTTTGCCTCTCTTAAAATCTGTACAGAAATGAACAAGGTTTAGTGAGATAATTCGTCTGGGATGACTTACCTGACCATCAACTCCTGTCTTACTGACTCGTTCTGATCCAGCAAGATCAACAAGATGTAGCTTAGATTTTCTCACAACATCTTCACCAGTCTTTCGAGCTTCAATGCACGCTGTAAAAATACAGTGCGAGCGACTACTGGCCATGTTCATTGGTGTCGAGCTGATCATTCTGTTCGTATCACCCATGAACAGCAGGTTGAGGGCTTCCTCTTCATTCCTAAATTGTTAAGAATGTAAGAAGAATATCATGAATAGCTATGTCCAAAAACGTACATTGCAAGGTGAGCGGAAAGGTTTCGCAGATGAATACGGGTGTCATCATCTTCCAGCAAGACAACCTTAAAAAACCAAGTAAGCCTGGTAAACAATAGTTATGCAATGGACCTTAGGAAGATCTTCCAATGACTTTGTTTCATGATCGGGGTTAAGCAAGTCATAGCCAGTTTCATTATAAATCTCCATATACGAGAAATGGATGCTGAAACAATTATCACTCCTGTTTGCGAGCTCGCTATAAATAAGAGAAATTGCGCGTGGAATAATTCCTCGATCAACGTAACGTTCAGTCCCGCCGGTGATTGTATAAGTCTTGCCTGAACCGGTCTGGCCGTATGCAAATATTGTGCCATTGAAACCATCCAAGGCACCAAGCACCACCTGTGGCCAACATGCCTGTTTTCATTCCAGATTCTAATAGAAAGAGCTGCTAACCCAAAGACAACTTGCCTACTTCTGTGGCTAAACTGCAACTGATTTACCTTTCTAGCAACAGTTTCGAATACCAAATCTTGCTTACAATCCGTATCCAAAATGCCAGTGAAAGTAAAGCTGTAGCGCTCGCGCTGATGATTTACCATTCCAGTGGCAGCTTGCCTGGGAACAACCCAATTAACCCTGCCGTCATCATGGTCCACCTCGTACGAAGCCAAGTTCTTTTCTATAGGCCGCATTCGCAAGAAAATATCGATGCGACTCTCAAAAGCGTCTGCCATTGGCTGTAAATAAGCCCTAAAATCTTCAACGTTAAATGGCTAAGAAATGATTCTCACTGGTGTGTCATGTGATATGTTTAAACTTGTGATAGTCTGTCCAATCGTGCTAGTGACGACGCCCATCTCTGAGGCCTCGGGCTCAACATTCCGGTTTACAATTCTCTTATGATAAATCCAGCTGAAAGAAACACAAGGTAGTATTTGGCTGATTTTTCTGTTCGCTATTTGTTATTTTTTTCTCACTCTTTGTGTATTTTTCTCTGATATGTTTCCATGCATAGAAGCAACGTAGCATCGTCAGATACCTCTTTTTTTGTTGCAGCAGTTGCCAAGTTTGGGGAAGCTTTGAGAGCTGTTACAAAACTATGAGCATCCAGTGTCAGTCCTCCATCTATTTGATAGGAAAACTCAAGAGCACGCTTACCTTCGACACCTCCATCATGATTGAGTTCCAAGACAAAAGGCAAGGTTTCGCAATCTTGTTGAACGGATCCTATGCTCTGGCCATGCTCCCACACTTTGCAAACATGTTCATGATAGTGCTTGCTACCAAAATATCACGCTTGTATTCACTCTCCATGAGCTATGAATAAATTCTCGCTCCAATCCTCAAGGCCGAAGACTTGCTGCCTGGAAAAAAAGTGCATGTTTTTACCCACACAATGAAAGTCCTAGAATCAGGAGCCATACCTTCTCAGCCGATATCCTCCTCGAGACCATTCCTCAAGACCAACTCATGGAGAAGTTTTCCCTCCTCCAGACACCAGAGCTTCACCCACTTCCCACGGACGAACTTGTCTTTGTTCTGGTCGTATCCAAGGATTAGCACTGTCAAGCAGAAGACCCAATCCATCAAAAATCTCGTGAGCACGATCCCTGCACCCGCATCTGGCATACATATCCAGCAGCGTGTTAGCGAGAGAGCGGCTCCTCTTTGATCGCCCGCGAGTTCCCCTATCATAAGCCTTGGCCACGGCAATGAAGCAAGAAGTCTCTCGTGGCCCTTCTACTGCAAGAGAAGGAAAAACCATTAGCAATCGCATGACCAGCTGAAAGCTTCCTTCGCAGGTGACAATTTCTTACTTGCCTCAGTTACCGAGACAGAGAGAGCTGGTAACATACCACTCCGAGCTCGCGGTTGTAGACTTTAAGGCAAAGAGACATCCAGACCACAAGTACACGGAATCACAGGTAGTTTGCTCCGGTTGGTGCGACTAAATGAGAGATTGTTTCGGCATTACAGGCACAGGCAGCGGATGGCTTTTTGAAGACTCTTAGAAGCTATTAAGAATCGCTATGCGCGGATGTACGTGCTAACACGATCACAAACATTCAATCTAATAATGACCGAGTAAGTCTCTCCGGCTTGTTGTATCATCCGTGCTTCTAATGACGCATATCCCGTCCAGGTCTCGTTGCTTTTGAAGAAGAGTTTTACTGATTCCTTCACGAGCCGAGATCGTGCTTTTATCAAGGTAAGACAAGATAGTACTGATTACAGTTTTGACAAGAAAACTAAAAGGCTCTTTCTCCATTCACTAATACTCAACTCTTCTTGGTACATACTGAGGCCGTTCTATTGAGCTCTTGATAAGTGTTGATAAGAGCTTTTGATGGGGGGGTTGTAGTTGTCTCTATATATAAAAGAAAAACTTTTGAAACAAAAGGAGCCATTCATAGTAAGTTAATAGTTTTACAAAACGGAGAAAAAAGAAGAAAAAAATTTACCCAGATTGGCAGAGTTCAGCCGTTAATGGCATTGAAGATGAACCTTGAAAGATGCTAGGGGATGGTGGAGATCACAGGGCCATATCTCTGCAGTAACGATTCTCACATCAGCAACTCAAAACAAGCAAACAAGAAAAGGAGTGTCAATCATTAAGTGTTTCTTCTTTTACCTGTACATTGTTGTAGAGCTCAAACAATGGAACTGCCAGTAGCTTGAGATTCTTTGAAAAATCAAAAGTATTGTTTTTCAGGGAGGAGAACCTTCTTACACTCCTGACACAAGAAATAATAAAAGAAGAGAGAAGATCATACCAAAGAGTGATGAGTAACAAAGAGCAAAGCCATACCATTGATTTGGTGATGTGAGGTGGGCAGTAAGGATATAGCAGCACTCTCCAATCTGGGAGAATTGAAAATGAACAAACCAAAGTTCTTCCTCTGTCTTCATGTATTTCCATTGTACCTGCCAGCCGGGCAGGATCAAAGCTGCTGTGGAGCAAACTTTCTTGTGAGTTTCCTTTTCAATCCTTCCACCT
>NW_003314396.1:311508-314024 GCF_000143415.4 Selaginella moellendorffii | reverse complement strand
AACCCAAATGGATTATCTCTTGAATTATTCTCTTTCATTATTTACAATCCACTATACTTCCCCACAAGTTCACACCTTTGTGAATGGAAGATAAGAGTTGCAACTCTTCTAAAAACCCTACTTTCTTGATATCCTACCCCTCGGGTCGAGCTTAGTTAGAGCAGACTAAACTTGCCAAGTGTCAATCAATATGTGGTGCGATTCCCCTAGCCAATCAACAGAGTTAGCCCTGAGACCTCTTTGATACCAAATATAGACTTTTGAATTGGTCTTTCTGGGAGGTCATCCAATCCAATACTATTCAAACCCAAAGACATTTAACTCTAAGTATCCTAAAACCTTTAACCGATTGGAAAAAAGAGTGCACTCTTATAAGTCTTTTCATTCTATAGTTGAACTCTAATAGATTGTATCTTTAGTTGTTCTCTTTGGTTGCTTACACTATCTCACAAAGAGACCACCTCAGCATCTTGAGCTTAAACATGCTCAACCAATTGCCCAAACTTGCTAATCACCTTACTCAAATAATGACAAAATCATATAATGACAAACACGAAATAAAGCATCTGCCACCACCTTCAATTTTCCCAGACAATGCTCAATAGGAAACTCCCTAAACTCCATGAGTTTGACCATTCAACGAGCTTGTTTAGTGTTCAACTCCTTATGTGTGAAAAGATACACAAGAGGTTTGTGATCCATCAATACCACAAACATTACACCATAAAGATAATGCCACCACATCTGCAAAGCATGAATAATAGAGAGTAACTCTTACTCATATATAGAATAGCATTGTTTCATAGAATTCAAAGTTTGACTCTTAGTGCTTAGCCACTCACATCATATGGCATTTCGTAAAGTTGTGATAGATCAACAATGCAAAGCATTGGAGCCTTGCTCAACAATTGTTTCAATGTCACAAAACTATCCTTTTGTGGTTATTTCCACTCAAATGGCACATTTTTGCACAACAACCATGTCAAAGGAATAACCACATTTGCAAACTTGTGTTGGAAACTTTGGTAGTAACTAGTTATACCAAGGGAGCTGTGTAACTTGGCCACTGAAGTTAGTGTAAGTTAATTTTCCACTATACCCACCTTTCTTAAATCTGTCTTAACACCCTTAGATGTCACAATATAGCCTAGATACTCCACCTCCAACTTCACAAACTCACATTTACTTTTTTTTACATAAAGTTTGCTATCACATAGTAATAAAAGAACCTTGCGCAAATGCACTTTATACTCCTTTATATTCTTGTTGAAAACAAGAATATCATCCAAGAAAATCTCAATGAAGATAACACTTAAATACCTCTATTATCAACCGAGTAAATGTGGCTATTGCATTTGTTAAACCAAATGGCATAACTGTAAACTCAAAATATCCAAAGCTCATATTGAATGCCATCTTAGAGATAAATGCATCATTCATTGCAATTTGATAATATCCACTCCTTAAATCAATTTTAGCAAACACTTGTGCTTCACAAAACTTGCCTAAGATATCATTCACACACGTCATTGGCATCTTATCCTTCATTGTCTTCTTGTTCAAGGCATGGATCCGCATTGAACTGTCCTTTTTCACAAATAAGATTGGAGCACCAAACAAAGACTTACTTGGTTGAATAAATCTAAACTTATGTAACTCCTTGATTTATCATTGAACTTCTTGCTCCTCTATATAACTCAACCGAAATAGATGCTAGATAATCTTTTCTTTTGATACTTATACATAGTTTATATAATTTTTTTGGTATTGCTCTAGATTTTTTTCTGCAATTGTATTATCTCAATCCCTAATAGTTGTTACCTAAGCATGACTAAAATATCCAGTTAGTTCAAAAGCTTAAATAAATTTTAAAAAAATACAGAAGTTAATTATGTTAAAATAGAATACAAGTATGTGTGATATTTATAAGAATGATTCAACTTTGCTGGGAAAGATAGAGAATAACATTTTTAAATATTTATATTACATATTAAAAAAAATTAAAATTAATACACCTCTAAAACCTTTCCAACCAGAACATGCTTTAGAATTAGATTAAGCATTGTCTAAGAAATTTTGTAACTCATAATATATAAGATAAATACTATGAAAATTAAATGATGAAGAGACAAAATACTTGTGAAAGAAAAACTTGGAATAAGGAGAAGGAAAGCTCCAAGTTTAAAATACTAAAAAGACTGGTTTATATGGACTTTTCAATAAAGGGGATTTAGGCTAAAATGTAGTAGAACAGCTCCCAATTAAATATCCAGTTTGATAGAAATAATGGTAGAAATAATAAACCATGCTTCATCAAAATTATAATTACGTGATATTATGCAAACAAAAACATCATCATATTTAGGGGGAAGAAGATAGAAGAAATATAATATGAGGTTTTTTTTTTAATTCATGTTCACAGCTAATCTATATGCACTTGCAAGATCTCAATGCCTATAGGGAAGGGAAAAAATCGAGATGACTGAGAGATATCAGTACTTTACAAATTCATCTGG
>NW_003314396.1:305991-311136 GCF_000143415.4 Selaginella moellendorffii | reverse complement strand
AGTCTATTTATATTTTCCATTGGAGGTTAGAACTCGATGCCCAATTCTTTACATTCTTGCTCTCTCTCTTTTTGTTTCTCAACTTATATTTTTCTGGCAGAAATATGTTTGATGCTACCTTCCATGGATTGGCAGGTAAATCTGGAATTATGAATGCTTCTTTTCTTAGCACCTCCAGCCAAGAGTAAGAAGAAGAAGAAGATGGTGTTGCATCCTCTAGTTGCATCCTCTGCATCCTCCAGTGATTCTCAAGGAGCCACACCAAAAACTATGGAAGAGGTTAGTAGTATAACTTTTCATTAATCAATGGGAGGCAACTCAATATGCCTGAGCTATAAACCATAAAGGCACCTCTTCTCGTAGCCCAGAAAAATTCCAGAGAAGTGGAGAACCAATCTAGGATGACAACCAGCTCCAGCATCAGAGTCCTCTCCTCTGGTTCCTCAGATAATGAGCTGCTCAAGGTCTTGCTACTCATTCTCATCAGGTAGTATGCAGATGTGCTACAAAATTGAAAACTCACCTGTTCCACCAACAGCTGTGGTCGAGGAAACAGGATTGCAGACAACAAGAATACGCATTAGTGCACCACTTTCTGCAAAACTTGATGTAGAAGAGGTTGTTGCAGACTGTTTCATGAGGTGTAGGATACATAACTTTTCTTCCTTACTCAGCTTTGATTGGTTTACTGATTGGTTCCATGTAGGACTTGTCATACGAAAAAGAGTAGCTAAAGACTGACTTGCTGAGAGCAGATCTGTATAAAAGCCCTGACTTGGTAGTTCTTGTGCACAATCTGGCTCACAAGATTCCCAGGCTGCGACAACAGGCTGCTGATCACTCTCGACCAGCTCTTGGCACCCTCTTGGACGAGATCACTACTGCTGAGGTCCCTTTTGTTTTAGCTCTTGCCATGAGTGCTGACTGGCATCAACTTGCAAGCATTGCCATCATGATTGCATACAAGTCCACTCCTGACTTAACAGTGGTTGTCAACTTGTGCCCCTACACTGTTTATGGCTGTAGTGGTACGTCCAAGAGCCTATTGCAAAGCAACTCTGGTGGTGACAAAGTCCCAGGAATGGTGCAAAGATTGGGACATCGTTGGAGGAGGGTCTCTTTTTTCATATTGATTTTTTCTTTTCACCAGAATGGCTTTTTTGCAGAAAAAATTATTGCGATGATCTGGATAAGGAGAAGTGGTGATTGATAATTTGTAATAGCTCCAAGCGTGTCCTGGAAAGGGTGGGTAAAATGAAAAATGTCTGAAGAGGTTAGAGTGAAATGTAACTTTGTTTTCCCAGCTATGGCAATGATATATGCTAATTGATTTTATAAGCTAGTTAAGTGTATTTATGTTACATAGTGTTTTATCACTACCTTGATTATAGTTAACTAGGAGTTTGGTTAGTGAAAGATAATAAATACTTGATAGAAAATACTTGAAGTTTCTTAGTAGTTTCCAAATAGAGCACAACGACATGTCATATTTATGAGAATGATACGACTCTATTGGGAAAGATTTAAAAAATCTTTTTTAAAAATCTATTATAATTGATTACTTATAAATTATAATATATTAATACACCTCTAAAACGTTTCTAACCAGAACATACTTTACTAATAGATCAATAGCACATAAGATATTTTATAACTTATAATATATAAGATAATTGTTATAAAAATAAAGTTTTTATATATAGTATTATAAAGTATTATATTGTTCCAGCTATCAGTTTTGCTAAAACCATGATTAAACCAGGACTAATAAATTTTTCATGATTTGTCATTACAAAGTATTATTGACCTTGAAAGTTGTTTATCTATGATATAAGAAAAATAACATTTTAGTACACAAAATTAAAGGTAAACAACAAACACAAGCTACTTACTTTAGGTCCTTTATAAATATATAACTAAAGCAAAATATTTGACAGAAGTTTTGATTTATCTTGAGTTTAGGTGATGAAGAAGTAAATGTTTTATCTTGTATATTTTCCCAGGCAAAGCAAAAGAAAGAAAGTTAGGTGAAATGGAGTTATGCCTAAGTTTAGGCATCTAAAGAAGAAAGACCCGACCTAGGCAACATTCGTCATGAACAAGTGTGAAGTAGTTATGAATAGTCATAAAACTATGTAGTGTATAAGTAACATTTAGATGTGATAAAAAAACAATCCCTAATCACTATTATATGCATTTATATTGAATTAACCATTTTTCTCTTTCCTATGACTGTTTATGTAAAGTAAAGTTGAGACAGTGACATATGTTTATCTTTACTCACGTCTTTGGGGTTTGAAGCTGAGTTCTCTTCTATTCTTTTCTCATTCTTTTTCTCTTTTTCTCTTCTCTATGTTCTTGTCTTTATTTATTTGTAGGTAATGGCAAGAATGCAAGTATAAGTAATTAAAGCTTTACTCACTTTTAGCGATCACGGTGGGATAAGCCATTACTCTTTAGCTTGAAAAATAGCAAGGAGGAAATCACTTATAAATTCCAAATATTCTTAGCACTAAAAATTATAAGTAGATCTTTTTAGTCCTGAGCCTAGAAAACACTAAATGAAGGAGCTCTTTTTGTAATTGCAGTGGCTTAGTGCTCAGACAACATAAGAAAGATAGTTTTTCAACTATCATATAAGCCATAGAGCATAGGACGAGTTTAAAATTGATATTAATTAGAGCTTGGAAAGACATAGTTTAGGTCGGCATTGTTGCACTAAGCCTTATTTTCCTTTGAAAAGCTATCTAAGCTATTTAGTTTGGCATATATTGCCAAGAAACTCAAGTTTAAATTGTTTAGCCATTAATTTCTTGAGAAAAATCCAAAAGAAGAAGGAATAGAGTTTGTTTAATGTGGAAAACAGAATTAATTACTTTACAATTCTTTCCTTTGGAGCAAGTTCTCACTTGGGCTTTTATAAAACACATTTTTCAGTAGCGTATCACAATTTTTCTAGGTATATATAAACAGAAAAATTGGTCTAAAGCCAATTTTAGTGAAGAACAAATTAGAGAATTATTCATCTAAATTTTACAAGACTTTGACAGAGGTAGAATCACAATTAAAACATTATATTGTTTCAAGGCTTTGATCCAAGATCCTTTAGCTTTGACAATTACTCAAATACAATTTAAGAGTAGACTTGTCTTAAGTTTAAGTCTTCTACACATATTGCAAGAGCCTATAAGACTTGAATAAGATGCACAAGTAAAAAATTCAGAAGTGGTTATCACAAACCGCTTTAATTATTCAGAAGATACATATTGCTTATAGACCTAGACTAAAGTTGGTTTATCCCCACTCTGTGTGACTAAACAACAGCATAAGAAAGCAAAAATTAAACTATCTTATGTGCCTAACTAGGCTAGCAAATGATAGCTTTAATGAATTTGCTTAAACAACTCAATGAATTACTGAGTGAAATACTTAGTAATATTCTACTCAAGGTATATAGAAGTTTGACTCCTAATACAATCACTATTGTCAAAGAAGGTGTGATAATACACCTAAATTACTTCGTATGTACAGTGAGATTTATATATGTGGAGTTACTTATATAAAAAGAAAATAGTATTAGGATTTTCCCTAGATAGAGAATTAGTCTACCTATCTGAGCTAAATGCAAATCCTGAGTATTATTATTTGTAAAGGATTTAAAAGTTTTTGCCTACTAAACAATTACTAAAATTTTATGCAATCTTAGGTAAAGAAGATGTTGTAGGAAGTTTAACAATTCACAATAAAGCTTGGATACCCATATGTAGAAATACACTTTTTGATAATTGCACTAATAAATATCAAATCAATCCTGAATCTAGATTGATTGGCAATAAAATTGTGTAGAGTAAAAATTTCTTAAGATGGACCACACATGAGCAAAATAGATATATTGTGAGAAATAACATTTGTCGTTTGAGAAATTTTTGGGACTTTCGTATAAGAAATATCCTATATATTTAGCCTTTAGAGGAAAGCCTCCCCATTTTGAAATTGATTAGGAGCCTAGGTGCTTACGTTTAAGGCTTGCCATAGTAGCAATGCCAACAAACCTTAAAATATATAGGTATAGACCAACAATTAATCTTATCTATAAAGCTTTAAAAGGCATTGTCCTTATCCATAAAATTGTCATTATTTATACCAAACAAGGTGATAGATATATAATATTCCCTCTCATAATCTGATGAGCAGAAGGCAATTGTGAGACACAAATCCCTAATCCCCAAAGTGGAGTAGAAAGGATGCTATATGGTAGTAGTCGAAGCAAAAGTCCAACAAGTGTAACATATTTAGACCAAAGGTTCCAACTTAGAAAGTCAAGAGTGGGAGTGGAACTCTAAACAAAGTGCTCAAAGAATAAGTATGAAACAATTGGTGAATGAATTTCTAAAAAGGGGCATAAGAAGGAATGATATATGGCAAGTGTTGTGACACATAGAAGTGTTCGGAATAAGTCCGAAAAAGAGTTTAAGAAGGAGTCTAAGATGGAGTTCAAAAAGGAACTTAAGATGGAGTTTAATATGGACCCGAGAAGGAGTCTGAAATGGAGTCTGAGAAGGAACCTGAGATGGAGTTCGATATGGACTCGTGATGGTCCAATATGGACCCAAGATGGATAGATCTGAGATGGAGTTTGAGAAGGAGTTTGATATGGATTCGAGATGGAGTCTAAGATGGACCCGAGACGGAGTCCAAGATGGACCTGAAATGGAGTTTGAGATTGAGTTCGAGATGGGTATGAGATGGAGTCTGAGGTTGAGGCCGAGAAAGAGATCAAGACCAAGACTGAGATTGAGATCGAGACCGAGACCGAGATTGAGATTGAGACCGAGACCGAGACCGAGTTCAAGACCAAAACTGAGTCCAAGTCCGAGTCTGAGGGTGAAAGCCCAAAACAATCATCTCCCAGACCCTAGCAAGTTTGGTGAGCTCCAAAAGTATAGTAGGGGGAGGACTACAATGGAGCGAGTTTGGCCAGGAAAGGCCAGTGTAACTAAGGGAGGTTATACCCACGTGGTGGGTGATGTTATAATGACTGAGGAGTCCAAGGTTAAAGTGAATACAAACAGACAAGTGAGGTAGTTTGGTGAAGTGTTTAAGAGCCAGGCTCTAGCTCCCCCGAGAGATTGAATGGTCGATGCT